>NC_067145.1:56566240-56761240 GCF_903995435.1 Acomys russatus
AAAATAGGGTAAAGAACTAACCAGAAAATTCTCAACAGAGAAATTTCTAATGGCCAAGAAGCACCTAAAGAAATGCTCAGTGTCCTTAGTCATCAGGGAAATGCAAAGCAAAAATGACTCTGAGATTCCATCTTATACCTGTCAGAAGGGCTAACATCAAAAACTCAAGTGACAGCACATGCTTACAAGGATGTGGAGCAAGGGGAGTACTTCTCCATTGCTGATGGTAGTGCAAGCTTGTACAACCACTCTGGAAATCAACCTGACTCTTTCTCAGGAAAAATGGAAATAGTGTGTTACC
Source organism: Acomys russatus (assembly GCF_903995435.1). Classification (NCBI taxonomy): domain Eukaryota; kingdom Metazoa; phylum Chordata; class Mammalia; order Rodentia; family Muridae; genus Acomys; species Acomys russatus. The sequence goes on from NC_067145.1 coordinate 56,566,542, forward strand.
TTAAGACCCAGCTATTCCACTCATGGGCATATACCCAAAAGAAGTTCCATCATACCACAAAGACAGTTGCTCAGTTCTGTTCATAGCAACTTTGTTTGTAATACACAGCAACTAGAAACAACCCAAATGTCCCTCAACTGAAGAATGGATAAAGAAAATACGGTATGTTAAACATTGTAATACTACTCAGCTATAAAAACAAGCAAATAATGCAATTTGCAGGCAAGTGGATTGAACTGAGAAATATCATTCTGAATGAGGTAACCCATATCTAGAAAGGCACATGTAGTATGTATTCACTTATAAGTAGTGATTATCCATATAGTACAGGATAACCATACTACAATCCACAAACCCAAAGAAGTTAATACAATAGACATTAGAAGTGGATGAAGTGAGAACAGGATGAGAGAGGGTATGGAGAAGGGAAGGAGAATGGGGGTGGGGAATCAGATAATTCTATTTTATTGATTTCACCTCTGAGTTTGATTATTTCCTTCTGTCTACTAGTCTTTGGTGTGTTTGCTTCTTTTTGTTTTAGAGATTTCAGGTGTGTTGTTAAGTTGCTAGTAAGAGATTGCTCAAGTTTCTTTAGGAAGACAATGTTATGAACTTTCTTCTTAGCACTGCTTTCAGTATGTTCCATAAGATTGTGTATGTTGTATCTTTATTTTCATTGAATTTTATAGTGTTAATATCTTTCTTTCCTTTTCCCTTAGCCAATGGTCCCTGAGTTCACTTTCCATTAGTTTGTAGGCTTTCTGTTGTTGAAGTACAACTTTAATTTGTGGTGATCTGGTAATTAAAAAAGGGGGGTTATTTCAATTTTCTTGTATCTGTTGAGGCTTGCTTTGTGACCAGCTATGTGGTGAATTTGTAAATGGTTCTGTGATGTGATGAGAAGAAGGTATATTCTTTTGTCTTTGGATGAAATGTTATGTCTATTAGGTCCATTTGATTTATCACATCTGTTAGTTTCACTATTTCTGTTTAGTTTATGTCTCAATGACCTGTCCATTGGTGAAAGTGGGATATTGAAGTCTCCCACTATTGATGATTGGGGTTTGATTTGTGCATTAATGTTTAGTAATGTTTCTTTTATGAATGTGAGAGCCCTTGAATTTGGAGCATAGATGTACAGAATTGAGATGTCTTAGTGGATTTTTCTTTGATGAGTATGAAGTGTCCTTCCCCATTTCTTTTGATTACTTTTCATTGAAAGGCTACTTTACTAAATATTAGAATGGCTACTAGAGCTTGCTTTTGGAGTCATTTTTCTTGGAAAATCTTTTTCCATTCCTTTATTCTGAGGTAATGTCTATCTTTGTTGCTAAGGTGTGTTTCTTGTATGCAGCAGAATGATGGATCTGTTTTTGCATCAGTTCTGTTAGCCTGTGTTCTTCACTGGGAAATTGAGCCCATTAATGCTGAGAGATAGTAATAACCAAAGATTTGTAATTCCTGTTATTTTGGTAGTGGTGGTGGTGGTGTGTGTATGCAGGTGTGTGTGTGTGCAGGTGTGCTTTTAGGTGCACATGCTCTTATGTGTACTTCTCTTCTGGTTTTGCTGGTGTGAAGTTATTTATTTCCTGTTTTTCTTGAGTGTAGTTAATCTCCTTGGGTTTGAGTATTTCTTCTATTATCTTCTGTATATGTGTGGATGGATAATGCTTAAGTTTTGTTTTGTCATGAGTTATCTTGTTTTCTCCATGTATGGTGATTGAAAGTTTTTCTGGGTAGTTTTGTCTGGGATGACATGTGTGGTCCCTCACAGTTTGTAAGACATCTGCCTAGGCCCTTTTGGCTTTTAGAGTCTCCATTGAGAAGTTGAGTGTTACTATTATGGGTCTGCCTTTATATGTTACTTGGCCTTTTTCCCTTGCAGTTTTTTGTTCTGTAATTTTTGATAATTTTGTGGCAAGAGGATTTATTTCTTTCTCATCCAATCTATTTGGTTTTCTGAAAGCTTTTTGTATGTTTATAGGCATCTCTTCCTTTAGGTTGGAAGAGTTTTCTTCTATGATTTTGTTGAAAATATTTTCTGGACCTTGGAACTGGGAATCTTCTCCTTCCTCTATTCCTACTGTTCTTATGTTTGGCCTTTTTGGAGTGTCCCACATTTTTTTCTGTTTTGTGTCAGGAACTTCTCAGATTTAACATTTTCTTAGATCAATGTATTGATTTTTTTTTTCAATTGTATCTTCTAAGTCCGAGATCCTCTCTTCTGTCTCTTATATTCTGTTGATAAAGCTTGTGTCTGTAGTTCCTGTCTTCTTCCCTGGGTTTTCCATCTCCATGATTCCCTCAGATTGTGTTTTCCTTACTGCTTCTATTTGTGAAAAGTTTTATTCATTCCCTTCACCTCTTTGCTTGTATTTTCCTGTATTCCTTTAAGGGATTTAATCATTTCCTCTTTAAAGGCCTCTTAATCTTTATAATGTTGGATTTAAGGTCATCTTCTTGTGCTTTGGCTGTGTTAGGATATGCAGGTCTTGCTGTAATAGGATAGCTGGGCTCTCATGGTGCCATATCACCCTGGGTCTTGTTGATTGTGTTCTTACACTGGTCTTAATCCATTTGTTGTTCCTGGTGTTGATTGGGTGTCCTTGTTGCTGGCAGGCAGAACTATGAGCCTGACGAAGGAGCTCAGGAAACAAGCTGCTCACCTCTGCTGGAGTGCCCCAGAGGTAATTGGCAGTTAGGGACATGGCAGTGCTAAGGGCTCTAACTTGCACATTCCTGGGGCCTGGAAGGTCTCCTCTAGAAGCTAGGCTGAACCATGGCTGGAAAATGGAGCTTAGGGGCAGAGTGCAGCTCACCTCTGCTGGCTGTGCCCAGATCGACCTGTCAAGCGGGGTATTGGTAGAGATGGATGTACGTTGAATGTCCCTCGTGCCCAGCCTCCTACTGAATAAATATATATATATATATCAGTGGCAATCAATTTTTCCAAGATCATGCACAGAGGCCAGAATTGCCTCTATCTCATTTCTAAATGATTTCCACATTCACTCCAGATGTTATTTCAAGAAAATAACAACAATATCCCTTTACAAAATTACCAACAAAATGTATCAGAGAAATCACCTCATATGTAGATTGTCCTTGGTATACAAGACCAACGACCGCATCAAACACTCAGAGTACTCTACACAACCATCTGAGTAAGAGAAAGAAATAGCATTTTAAACAATTTGTGTTCTGTGCAAAGATAAGAAGCCAATACTGTAGCATCATTTAAAAGCTGGGCTAAGGATATGACTCAACAGCCCATATGGCAGATGGAGAAAGCTGGCTCATACTGTTCTTATAGTCCTCCAAACAGTCTCTGACTCCTTTGTCTGAGCTCAGGACCCTTTTTCTCCATTTGGACGCCTTGTCCAGCCTTGATATCAGGGTTTGTGCCCAGTCTTGTTGTATCTTGTTAGGGATGTTCAATGTCTATTCCTGAGAAGACTCTCTCCCCCGCACTGGCTCTGTCCCTTTCTCAAATGGAGCAAAGTGGATCTGGTTAGAGTGGATTGGAGAGGGGACTAGAAGGAATGGAGGGAGAGGAAATTGATCTCAGGATGTAACATATGACAGAAAAATAGAAGCTAAAATAAAACTGACTCCTGAAAGTTGTCCTCTGACCTACATATATATGCTATAGGATATATACACGTGTGTGTGTGTGTGTGCGCGCACACACATACACACACACACACAAAGACGAAAACACAGACACACATAAATTTGAATTTTAATGTTCAAACAAATTAAGCAGTAATTATGATAATTTGGTTCAATGCTTTCTTTTATATATGGTGAATATATTGCTTATTTATTTAGTAAATGTGCTTTTTATTTTATATGTTTTGGGTATTACACAGATACTAGGAATATAAAGAGGAATATTAGTCAGTACCTACCTTTCATAGACTCACAATTTATTCAGCACTATAGAATTCACTAACCAAACAGATGATAATTTCTACATGTATTAAAAAATCAAACGTTATAATTGTTTCTAAGACTACAATAATATTTAGGACATAATACCTAATTTAAGAAATATACTACCTTATATAAGAATTGATGAACATATAATTCAGATAAGGAGAGAGGTAGGAGACAAGAGAGAGGTAAGGAAGGAAGAAGGAAGGGAAAGGATAGAAAAAGGAAGTGGTAAGGAAGGGAGAGGAAAGGAGAAAGGGTGAGTAAGGAAGGGGATGGGGTGAAAGGACTGAGTTGGGAAGGAAGAACACATAAAATATGCGCAAAAAAACAGAACAAACAGGATGGATGCCCTCTAACATCTTTAGTGGATTTAATGGGGTTACAAAGGATGGCATGGTCTGTTCTGTAGAACAAAAAGCAGTCAGGAACTTATCTCCTAAGTAATGTTAAGTCTCAGATCTAGAGAGCGTGATCTGCCCTTGCCTATGTTCCACAGAAAATAAATACCATGGACTTGATGTCACAATGAGTTCAAGTGACATTTTTCTGCTCTGTCAAAAATTATAGCAGCTATTAGAAAGATTTTTTTCTAAGCTTTACTTGTGGTTGTAAACTAAACACATGCTTATAAAAAATGGCCACTTAAAATGTGAATTTTATGAATGTTTACAGTGACCAAAGCCAAAGGATTAACAAGCCTAAGACAAAGGTGCTATAGACAGAATGGGAAATTAATTCAGTGCTTTAAATGTATAGAAAACCCTCTGAATTTACAAAATATAAGAAAATAGCAAAAAGAATGCTTTTTATTATGTTTTACAATGGAAATAAAAAGTTATGAAGTGTATTACAAAATATGAGCATCAAGATATTACTTAGTAACTTTTACAGATGCAAAGCTCAGCAGACCTGTATGGCAGTTGCCTGGGGTCTTATGTGCTGCAGGGTTCCTTCCTTTCCAGCTCTCACACTTTGTCTGATTCTTGGGTGAGAAACTACCCTTGCTATGTCAACTCAAAATTATTTTAAATCTACTTCAACATAAGGAAGCCTCTGTGTACACTACTCACACAATAACATACTCCCCACTGATTTTATATAAAGAGTATGACCATACAGGGTCTTTATTATAGGCAGACTCACTCCACAAAGCAGTAATTGTGGAGCTACCATTGGTTACAAGAAAAAACAGGGAAGAGCCTGGAACACATTGGCACAGGAGACAACTTCCTGAGCATAACACCAACAGCTCAGGCCTTAAGGTCAACAATTAATAAATGGGACCTCATGGGGCTGAGAAGTTCCTGTAAGGCAGGTGACACTGTCAACAGAATAAAACGACAGCCTACAGACTGGAAAAGGATCTTCGCCAACCACTCATCTGACAAAGGTCTAATATCCAAAATATATAAAGAACTCAAGAAATTAAACACCACCAAACCAAATAACCCAATTGACAAATGGGGCTCAGAACTCAACAGAGGATTCTCAACAGAGAAATATTGAATGGCTGAGAAACACTTAAAGAAATGCTCAACATCTTTAGTCATGAGAGAAATGCAAATCAAAACGACTCTGAGATTCCATCTTACACCCATCAGAATGGCTAAGATAAGAGACTTGATACCCTATGAGCATATACAGGGGGATGAGGTCCCCCTCAGTCACAGTCATAGGGGAGGGGAGTAAGGGAAAAATGGGAGGAAGAAAGGAATGGGAGGATACAAGGGATAGGATAACAACTGAGATGTAATATGAATAAATTAATAAAATATATTTGTAAAAAATTCAAGCGACACTACATGCTGGCAAGGATGTGGAGAAAGAGGAGCACTCCTTCATTGCTGGTGGAAATGCAAACTAGTACAACAACTTTGGAAATCTATCTGGCGCTATCACAGATAGCTATTCCACCCGTTGGAATATACCTAGAAGAAGCTCCAGCACACAACAGAGACATATGCTCAACCATGTTCATAGCGGCCTTATTCATAATAGCCAGAACATGGAAACAGCCTAAGTGTCCCTCAGTAGAAGAATAGATAAAGAAACTGTGAAACATTTACACTATGGAATACTACTCAGCTATTAAAAACAAGGAATTTCCAAAATTTGTGGACAAATGGATCGAACTAGAAATGATCATAATGAGTGAATTAACCCAGAAGCAGAAGAGTCAAATAGTATATACTCACTTATATCTGGACACTAGCCCAAGGGGCATGTCCCATGAAAGTCTTCACTTATCAGGAAAGTGGGACAGAGGGGAGGAAATCCTATTAGGACTCTAGGGGAGAGAGGCACGGGAGAATAGGGAAATAGAAGGATCCAGAGGGTCCTAGAAACCTACAAAAAGAACATTATGATGGGTGGATCTGGGCCCAGGGGTCCTGCTCAAACTATGGCACCAGCCAAGAACTATACATGCAGTAAACTTCGAACTCCAACCCAGATCTAGCCAATGGACGGGACATTCTCCACAGTTGAGTGGAGAGTGGGGACTGACTTTCATATGAACTCTGGTGCCCCATATTTGTCCATGTCTTCTGGAGGGGGAGACCTGGTGGCACTCAGAGGAAGGACAGTAGGCTACCAAGGGGAAACTTGATACCCTATGAGCATATACAGGAGGAGGAGGTTTCCCTTAGTCACAATCAAAGGGGAGGGAAGTAGAGGGAAAGCAGGAGAGAGGGAGAAATGGGAGGATACAAGGGATGGGATAACTATTGAGATGTAATATGAATGAATTAATTAAAAACAATGAAAAAAGACTCATCAAGCCTCTAATTATCACCTATAACATACAAACAAGCAACATCTTAAACTCAAAGTTGAGTCAATTCCTTATGTTCAAAATGGAGGGGGAAATGGTGGTCTATTCTGATGGCCATGGTTGGATTTTCTTAATATTTATTCTAAAGAAGATGTCCCATATTCTGCAAGCAGTAATGACAGTAAAGGAACAAGAATATTTCCCTGCCTCTGCATCCTTAGGACATGACATTAGAAACATAGTAAGTGTTGTTAAATACTTGGTACTTCTAAGGTAAGAACTTCAAATACATCTCAAGCGTATTTCATTTGTTCTTTGAGACAGTGGTTGTGCAGCTTGATTTTTTTTTTTAGAAAAGATATTTGAATCATTGAATGATTGTGAAAGATGTAACAGATAAATGACAGAAGAAAATATGAGAGCTTAGAAGCATCAACTTATACAGCAGGTTTCTGGACAATTCAGCAAATTTTGACTTACGAAACAATGTTGAGTTTTAGTGTCAGTACTTTGCCTCTCATGGGTTGAGTATTATCATTGTGGAACTAGATGACTGCAACTCTGAAGCCTTTCTAGGTAGAATTCACAGCACCAATAGTGGCTAAGTGGTAAAAGGCACTATAGTACCCATAAGCACATACTCTCTATGCAAGAGACTCCCAAGTAACCTGATGTGGGGCATTCTGTGTGACTTTATCTCACATCGTCCCATAAGTGAAGGATTATAACAGTGTCTAGGGTTACAGCTGTTTTCAAAAGGTCCTTAAAAGAGGATCTTATATAAATATCCATCTCAAGAATGCAGCTGATTTGCCTGCACCAGTTTTCTCCCACTTGGTCTGAGCTTCACTTCTTCAAGAAATTCTACTTATCACAAAATTCTCAGGATTCCTTTACCTGGGGGTGACTTATTTCTATAGGGGATGCTTCTCTTTCAAGAGAAGAACCTTTTATCAATTAAAAAGTCCTCATATTGAGTAAAGAGAGGAGAGAAGAAAGAAGAGAGGGAGAGACAGAGAGAAAAGAGATAGAGACAGACAGAAAGCATGTCCCCTGTGATGCTACTCTCTGCATGCTCAGACAAAACTTGTCCAGACTTAATAGACCCCTTATTTTCAATAAGTTATTGTCTTTTTTTTGGAAATTAAATATATATATGTAATATATACAAATACATATTAACATTTGAATATGTACATATATATACGAAACAAAAATCAGAAGAGGAGTGGTGGTGCACAGATGCATTTAAGGACAGGTAATACCCTAATGCTGACCTGGAAGATTCAGTGACACTTTAGATTTTTGTACAGATATTTACCAACTCCAATACCTCTTAGTGATTTTGGCAGTGATTTTGTCGTATGAAACACAGACACAAGGATCACTAATTTTCTCCTGGAAAATTACTAGAAACCATTAGATGGTAAAGGTGCTATACCTTTCCTTCTTTGATTTTTTTTTCCAATTCTTGCTCTGAAGTCAAATATAAAAACAACAGAATTCTAGCTTTACTCTTACATGAATCTTTACTAAAATATAGGAGCAGTTGTAAGATTTTTTTTGGTTGTGAGAATTCTATTTTCCATAATTTACATTTATTTTGAAAGTCTCTTACCAATCAAATGTCAGTAAAGTCACTTGCGATGTTTGGGTGACAGAGTTAAGAGCTTCAGAGCCAAGCAGTTCTTCCATCAAGGCTCAAGGGGGCTACAAGAACCTTGCAAAGTTCAGGAAAATGCAAGACACATAATGAAAACACTGAAAATATTGTGGCCTGTTCTCTATGTCTTTAGAAACCAAGTAAACCTGTCACCAGGCCCAGCTGCAGTGTCTCTGTGATCAAAACGCTGGGCAAATTCTATGGCAAGAAATGCTGTTGGTGTTTTTCTTTTCTTTTCCTTTGCTTTCCTTTCTCTCTCTCTCTCTTTTTTTTTTTTTTTTTTTCCTCTTCTCTTCTCTTTTTTTTTTTTTTTTTTTTCTCTCTGGTAACCTAATCATCAAAACAGGAAAAATGCCCACATGAAACTGTATGAGATAATAACTTAGAATAGGTAGTACTTATCTTTGACCAATTGACACAGTTTTTCTCAGGAGGAAAAGAAATTTTCAAAGAAGAATGCATTTGTGGAGGAGGAAAAAAGAAATTACCCAGCTTCGTCTCCAAAATGAGAAGTCTTGTTTCAAAGGAATTTCATTTTCCTTTGTTCCTCTTTTCATATTTAAATGCTGGAGCCAGGATTGAAACCCTGAATATTTTTTTCAGGTGTCTGCATTTTAAAAGATTTTGTTTGTGTTAAGGCTTAGGTCAGTGTAATTGGTATGTTTTAAGAAAAACATTACCTTTAAGTGACCTTTTGGGATTTGAAGGTGAAACTTCAGTCACAGGGGGAAAAAGCATCCTCCAAGTTGTCATATGCCAAATCTCCAATCTACAGATAATAGCATCTCACCCTTTGAATGTCTTCCTACAGCAATAAAAGGGAAGTGAACCACAGCTAGAACATAGTCTGTTGGGATGGATCCTGAGGTTTCAGTTAAAAAAAAAAATACAGCTTAGCCGAAGATAAACACAATGATGCAAAATAAATATGCCAAGGGCATAGATGTGACAGAAGTTTTGGGGACCTGACAGGAAACAGGCTTCCACCTTCTCCTCCTCCAGATCCTTAAACTGTTATTGTAAGCTAAACACCTTACCTCCAAGAGACAAGAATAAAATCTTACTGGTTATCATATATCAGACCCACAAAGGACATCATCTGTTAATGATCATTTATTCCCAGCTACTTGAAGAATAATACCCAGTAATTATAACAAATGTAAGTCAAATAGTAATAGCATACTTTACATAGTACAGTAATTATAAGTTATACCCATGAATTCAGGACAAGGGTCTTTTATGCTTGGTATTAAATCTGTTCTGCAATTTATTCATAATGCCATCGCTGGGCCTGAAGAAAGAAAGCTTGCCTAGAAAGGAGACTCACCCTCCTTTTACATTTCCAATAAGTCATTTGAAGAAAACTGTTCTTTGCATGCTTTGAGAAACACAATTACCACCAGAGACATCGTAAACAAACATTCATTGCGCTTACAGCTGCTGCTTTATGGCACAATGCAAAATGTATTGTTAAATTTAGACCATTTAAAAGGAATAAGTGCTCAGATTCCTGCATTCATTTAAAGTTTAATTGAAAAAAATCAAGCATGAGCCATAATATTTTATTATATAGAGCCTACTGCCAGGGGGAGAATGACGTAGGACTCCTCGGTCTTCAAAAGCTGGACCAACATTTCTGCATCACTGCTTCTGATATTTGGTGGATGCTAAAATCCAGCTTCTTAAACAAACATGTATTAAATAAAAATTTCATAGTAGCATGGAATGAAATAGAACCATCATAAAATAAACACAAATTAATAATCTGAAGGAATCACACAAACTAATCAGTGGGTATGAGGACTCTGGGAGACAACTGGTGTAACCCTGAGAACTTCCAAGGGCCCAGAAAACTGTATTAATTCTGACGGTAATAGGCCTTCTAGGCTACAAAGAAGAGACTTGATACCCTATGAGCACATAAACGGGGAGGAAGTCCCCCTCAGGCACAGTCATAGGGGAGGGGAGTAAGGGGAAAATGGGAGGGAGGGAAGAATGGGAGGATACAAGGGATGGAATAACCATTGAGATGTAACAAGAATAAATTAATTAAAAAAAATAGGCCTGCTAATGATGTCTGTTGGGGGATGGTCTGATATTTTTTATGCTAATTACTGCTTACTGTCTCTGTGACCTACCTTTTGTTTAATAAAAAGCCATCCTACCTGGGCAGGGCAAATGAGATAGGTGGGGCTAGGAAAGAGAGGAACTCTGGGAAGAAAAAGACTGCCACGAGGAGAAAGGAGAGAGACCTGAAGGGAAGAGAGGAAGGCCATCATGGGTTAGCTGGAGGAAAAGCATGTGGCTGGCATGGATAGGGATTTGGCCCAGAAGAAGAACATGAGCAAGTATATGGGATTATGGACAGGAGGTAGCTTGATAAAAGTTATTTGAAACAGATGGCATTGGGATTGATACAGGGATCCCACGCCTGCCCCACTATGGAAGGTAGTTTAGAGGATTGATATCTGCCCTGCCCCATGTTAACTAAGGCTATTTTACAATATAACAAGTGTCTGTATCTTGACTGATTACTCCAGGCCTACTGGTAATACAAATAATTTTTTTTAAACAATAGATGTCCGTATGTATTGGTGGCAAATACTTTTAACCCCAGGCAGAGGCACGAGGATTCTGTAAATTTGTGGCTGGCATGGTATACAGAGTGAGTTCCAGGACAGCCAGGGCTACATGGACAAACCCTGTCTCAAAACAAACAGTAGGATGAGGAGAAGGAGAAGGAGGAAGAGTTAGAAAAAGAGGAGGAGGACGAGAGGGAGAAAGAGAAGAGGGAGAAAGAAAGAAGAAGAAGAAGAAGAAGAAAGAAGAAGAAGAAGAAAAGAAGAAGAAAGAAGGAAGAAGAAGAGAGAAGAAGAAGAGAAGAAGAAGAGAAGAAGGAAGAAAGAAGAAGAGAAAGAGAAGAAGAAGAAGAAGAAGAAGAAGAAGAAGAAGAAGAAGAAGAAGGAGAAGAAGAAGAAGAAGAAGAAGAAGAAGAAGAAGAAGAAGAAGAAGAAAGAAAGAAAGAAAGAAAGCGAGAAGACGCATGAGTATATCCAGCATTTGTTACTTCTTCTACCCTTCATTTTAACTCTATAACACTAGATATTAGAGAAAAAAGAATGGAGAGGAAAGGAAAGAGATTGATGAATAAAGTCAGGGTTGGAAAGGGGCGATATTATGATTAGACTACTTCCGGCTGATTAAAGGCATTGAGTTCCTTGGGGCAAGGTTGATCTTTGCAGTTAGAATATCTAATCTCTTCTTTCTGTTGTTTCTTCTTTGCACACAACTACTTAACAAAGCCCAGACAACAAATTCCCCCACCTCTCAGGGACCTAGCATTTATATACCCCCTGAAAAATCTCCAGAATTTCAGATATTGAATCTCACAAAGTATATGCAGCTGGCAAAAATCAGGCCTCTGCTAGAGCGTGAGGCAAATCATAGTCAGCTGCTGTAAAGCAGCCCCCTGTCCCCACACCTAAGATGAAAACAAAACAATATTCTTATAATACTTCTGTGTTTTTAAAGGAAACTAAAATTCCAAACTTTTCAGTACACATGGCATACTTCTAGTCTAGAAGAGGGAATGGGAAGATACAATTGAGGAGATGACAATTGAGATGTAATCTGAATCAATTACTTAATAAAAAAAATCCAAAGGGAAAATTATCTTTCAAAGAATAAAAGGATCGCTTGTGACCCCACCATCTCTACAGACATTTTAACCAGCTTCTCTACCTCTGTAGTGTCTCTTGAAAGATCATTTCACTCTTATTTTCATATGTGATAAATAGAAAACCTTTCCTCTGGTTTGATGCAGACACCACCTCCTTCAAGAAGCACCTCCCCCCCCCCCATATTCTTTTTCCTTCTGACCCAGTCCCTGACCTACTTTCTTAAAACCTTTTATTTTCCTTCAGCCTTAGGTACAAGGGTGTTTTGTAGATATATACACTGGGCCTGGGCTACACACCTCTGTATTTTTATTGATTGGGGTTTTCTATAGTGGTCTTCTTCTGCTGCAAAGAAACAAGATCTCTCCTTGATGAGGGGTAAAAACTACACTTATCTGTGGGCGTAAGGTCAAATGCTCTTAAATTGATGTTAAGGATGATGCCGGTTTAGTAAATTAGCAGTCGAAGATTCTCCTTCAATGGCCACATCTTCACTAACACTGAGTATTTATCTAGGTCTCCAGTCCCAGGTATGGTCTTCTGTTGAGCAGGTCTCAAGTCCCATTACAGAGTTGCTGCTAAGTGCCAAGGTATGTGTTTCTCTACCCTATGCAAAAACAAATAAACAAATAAAAACCACTACAGGCTCCTGAGGAAAGCTGGGAATTGGAGAGGTGGCCTTCCCAAGGGAAGAATATGCCAACTGGTTGTCTAGTGTCTAACAGTCAGGCCTGAAAGCATATACATGGGTAACATTATATTTAGTAAATAGGCTATATTTATAAAGGTGTATGTAAGTACAGAGAAGCATGAAATAACAATTAGGAGAGAGAAAGAGGGAGCATAAGTCTGAAGAAGAGGGATATGGGGTATATGGGAGGGCTTGAGAGAGGAACGGTAAGGGAGAAATATTGCAATTAAATTATAATCTTTAAAAATCCCTTTGCCTTTTCATGATTAGGATCCATATCATATTTCACTGCATCTCTCTTTTGTCTGCACAGATTTCCTTCTCAGAGAGGAAAGTCAGGAGCTAATGTTCTTACTTAATATCACATATTGATTGCAATGGCTGACAGGCACAGGAGACCAGTACCTACTTGTTTTGTTAACAAATGCCCCTAGCTCTCATGGTTCATTCTTCCTCTCAGAGAGGAGCTTTGGAGATAGAGCTGAGAGGACAAGCTGCCAGGACAGGCCAAAACCAGAGCCACCCTACGGTTTTTATTCTTTTGTCAGGCCCATCTCATCTTTTCTGCTTTCTCCGTCTGTTATGTATGTCATTTAATCTACAAAAACTTCCCAGACACTTTATTGTATACTAGTAGTGTTTATTATTAATTCTATGAAGTTCCTTTGCTCATTGTATTTTTATTTTATATTTGATTTGAGACAGAGTCTTACTAGGTAGCATTGGCTGGCTTGAAACTTGCTGTGTAGACCAGACAGGCCACAGAGGCAGAGTTCTACTTGTCTTTGATTCCCAAGTGTTGAGATTAAGGTTATGCACCACCATATGGACCTTACTCATTTTATTTCCAACTGACAAAGAATAACAGTAAATACTCACAGGGTAATGTAAGACTTTGATCGATGTTTACAATACAGAATGAGAAAGCCAAAGGAATTAGCAAGTCTATTGCGTCACACTGGCCTTTTCCGTAGAAAAGGGCTTGAATTTTACTTTCAATAATTCTGCAACACTTGACGATTTTTATTTTACTCTTCATTCTATTCAACAGACACTAAAGCCCATTTCTCTAATGTAACTAAGTAAAATATGTTTAAAACTTTTTCTTTAATATTCACAGTAACAGATATATTTCAAAATTACTTGTTCACAGACCAGTTTGTTCGGAGAGCAACCACCAAGGTCCCAGACAAGTGGCTTCCACAGGCAATTTGAAATCTTTCCTGGGCAGATCTTCTCATGGCATGGTATGTTCTATCTAGGCATCAGTAAAACGGCACTTTAAAATGCTTGCAATGATCTAGTAAGAACAAGGAACTGGTAATTGTGAAGTAAGTCATCTCTCGTGTCATTGGCTGAGTGTGTAGTAAGTGTGCTTGACTCTATACAGCTGAGACACATTTTTTGGGTGGAGCATGGAACGAAAAGAGTCCTCCCAGGAGGGTCTGCATAGATGCAAGGGCTTCAATTCTCCTGCACACTCCCGATTCACATGTGTGTATGATCAATTAATGTTTGTTAAACATGTGGTTGATATACCTGTTTAACATTGAGTAAACCATCTCCAAATTACTAAACAGATAGATGATGATGGCTTGCCAGTGGGTTGCCTCTTTCTCATTTGTGTTTAAGAATAAACTTCACAAAAGGCAGTACAATGGGGAGAAAAACACTGCTGATAAAACTCTGTGGTCTCCCCGCCATGGCTCATAGACATTCACTGATGTTCTCCATGTAATCATGGGGGTAAATTCTGTTGTCTTGACTTCAACTTGGACATGTCTTTATAGAATAACAATATTCATGTGACTGACTCATGTTTTTGCAACAAAAATTTCTAGTATTTGTGTCACTAGAAGGAGGCAAGGGAAAGTAGGAAGAGATGAACTGATATTATGTACAGGACTCAAAGAAATAAGAGCCATACAAGCTGCTAATGTGATCAATTCATTTTGGGGATCTGGCTGAGTTCACCTGGTTTATGCTGACATTATGGTTTTCTGGTTTACATTACCATATCACCTCCTGTGGACAGAAACATTTTGGAATTTTTTAATCAAATGATCTTCATTATTTACTCAATGAGGAGGATATATCCAAATGTGATGATTATGTCCAAATAAAAATTAAAGAAAAAGATCTGAGAAGATAAAACCAGAAAGCCAGAAGGCTCTCTATGAGTCTACATTAAGAAACTTCCAAAATTAATAAACAATTAAAGAGCATGATGGAAAAAAGGATAGTACAGCCAAATTTTCAACATTGTTACTTTCAAATGTGGTTTATATCTATTGTCAAAACATCAGGGTAAAAATCAAAAGCACAGCTTATGTTCTAGGCACTGAATGTGGCTCACATTATAGCATTAGAAGTGGCTAATAGCTTTGATATATGACTTCATATTTAGGTTTTTCATAAACAAAAAAGAAGTTTACAGATTCAGACCCCAGGCTGGGCACGAGATTGCATGTGCTGGGATTATAGGCCTGTGACCTATGCCCAAATTGGGATTTGAGAGGCAAGAGACTCACCCAAAGTTAAAGGCCAGGTGGATTGAAAAAGCAACTTCTAGGCTAGTTAATGGTAGCACTCTTAGACCCAGTCTCAAAAAAACCAAAAACAAAACAAACAAATAAACAAACAAAGCCCTGGGGATGATCTAGACTACTCCCATCTAACTTGGATCTTTAGGCTGAACAGAAGCTATGCATTCATCTAGACACTAGGCAAAGGCTTCACCTGGCTGCATTTCTTTACAACTGTGTAAATTACTAAATTAGGCCTCCTGTGGTTAAAGCATTGGGGGTGGGGCAGAGAGGAGTGGCCATAGCCGAACGCATGGCAGGCATAGGAAGAAGAGGGAAGGGAGAAAGGGTGTGATTATATTGTAATCTGGAAGGAAGGAAGGAAGGAAGGAAGGAAGGAAGGAAGAGAAGAAAAGAAGAAGAAAGAAAAGAAAGAAGAAAGAAAGAAAGAAAGAAAGAAAGAAAGAAAGAAAGAAAGAAAGAAAGAAAGAAAGAAAGCTATTGATTTTTTTTCTAAGACTGTCTGATAGAATAATTGATTCTAAGGTGAAGACTCAGTCCGTTGGATTTAGGCACAATACCGCTCCCCAGACTGGACACGCCTACCTTTAATCCTTGCCTCAACACTCAGTCCCAAACACTACATGTCGTTTTAAAACACCAATGGCTCCTTTTCCCAATGGTAGTCTTGAGAATGGCTTTAACTCAGCAGAATCTTATAAAGCAAATGTGAACGGGCCATTCGTTCTAGGTTGATTAGAAAAACATCATAGCTGAAGCACATTTTAACTGGCACTTCAAACCAGCAATGGTTCTTTAAAAAGTAATATGGTAATGGCAATACTTCTTAGAAGAGTTTTTTTTAAGATGTTAAAAAAAAAAAAGCGCGAAAAAAAGAAAGCTTAGAGAAGGAAGATGGAGCTAAGCCTTCAGGGTAAGCAGAGACTCACAAGGCTACCTGTGGGCTGGGAAGGTATCTTAGGCAGGGAAGTGCTTACTGTGCAAGCACAAAGACTGGAGTTCAATGCCCAGAACCCACATAAAAAAAAGATGGAGGTGGTGGTATATGTTTGTAATCCTAGAGCTAGGGATGTGCAAACAGGGAGATTCAATAACTGCTTCTGAGAGCTACGAGCTAGTGGGAGAACCTGTCTCATCAAACAAGCTAAATGGTCTTGAGTAATGACAGCCAAGGTTGACCTCTGGTCTATACACACATGTTCATACACACACAGGCAAACATGAATACACATGCACACACACACACACACACACACACACACACACACACACACACTTGTTTTTTTTTTAAAGATCCCTTGTAATCACTTTGACTTCTAAGTGAAAACTACCCTTTTTCCTACATGACAACTAATGGCAAAGATGCAACGCCATCTAAGTATCCCCAAACCAAAGAGCACAAAACAGCTTTGAATTATCATTGGCAGCGTCTGTGAGTTACCTGTCTAGGTATGGCTTCTCTGCGTTCTCTGTGTATGATTTCATAAGACCATGATGAAGATGATAGTCATGGTTTGGTGATTACCAGACACAACTAGAATAGGAACCACTCACTGTTGGCTTCCCTTGGGTTGCTGGTAGAATTCCTTCATCTGTAATTACAGAAGTTATTGAAGCTTGTTTTTCAGCACCAACCCAAGATGGGGTCTTATATGATGAATGTAAGGGTAAGTGATAACGGTTGCCTTTACCTTACTATATAGATTAAAAGCAAGTTAATTTTGCACAAAATACAAAAGAAAGATAATCATAGAAATTAAAAAACACCAGAAACAGGGACCTGGAGATTGTCATTGAGTCAACTCACCATGACCAATTTACCCTGTGCATTTTAAGCATTTTTGCTTTGATTATTGAAAAAGAACAGATTTTCTCTCGGGTGTTTACTTGCTCTTGCCTCCCGTTGCCTTTCGTTTCTTTTTCTCTCATCCCCTTCCTGCCTCCCAGTTCTGGTTCTGGTTAGGATGCTTCTAAGGAGACATTGCAATTGACCTAGCTAAAGTCAAAGGTTAATTGGTGAACCATTCAGCAACACCAACAGTAGCAAGCAAGCTCTCAAATCAAGCAGACATGCACGTAGGGGCCATGCCGTTCTCCCCAGAAGTAGAAATTTCAATTTCCTCAGTCCCTGGTCTCCACAATCAAGTTTCTACTGTCTTCATAAACTGGACCCATTAAGTGGTTATGTCTGTTCTCCCGGCCTTCAAGTGCTGGTTTCCTCCCATTGTTCAATCATACCAAAGAGAGAAATACACACACTGACTAACCCATCAATCTCTAATATCGGGTTATAGAGGTAAACGTGTGAGGCTCAGTGCTTGGAGCGTAGTTCAGTTAGTAGAAGAGCCGATTTATAAGTGTGCCCAAATAAACAAATAGAGGTACTATAATGACATAACTATTCTGTAGCAAAGTACACCTCTGAGTTATGCTTTCTGTAATCTCTTCATGTTTGAAGTAGTTCATAACGCAAATGTGCCTATTAACTTTCTTCTTAATAAACCATCAATATTTGTCTTTGCCGCAGACAGTCAGGAATTACAAACACTGTTTAGTTCTCAAACCTTTTCACAGAGATAAGATGAGTAATAAAATAAAAATGGAATACCACCCCTTAGAAACAATGTCTTTATGTATTTCAAGATAATTGTATAATAAGCAGTATCATAATGCTGACCTCTAAATGATATATAATTGTATTTTATTTTTAGAAATCTAAACCTAATAACACCATTTTTTAAAAAATGTAACATTTTCAACTTTATATTTAACATTTGAAAAACAATGTAAGGAGCAATGCAGAAGACTCAGGAAGATGCCCACGGAAGCACCTTCTAAATGAAGGGAGATGTGTAGATAGAAAGATGCTTAGGTGCTTCTGACCAGCTCCAAACTGGGCAGAAGAACTGTTTTTGTTTGTGCACCATGTTAAACTAGAAAGTAAATTGCTAAATAAAGACAGAATCATGAATTAGCCAAAGAGACAGCTAAGACATCTTTATGGAAAGAGAAAATTGATGGCTCCAGCCTCAGAGTATGAAGGTGGAGTTAAAGGGCACAAGCTTGCCTCCTATCAAGGAATCCTTAAATATAAGAACAGTGGTGTTTCAGAAAAATGTCACTTTTCAAAAGATTTTTTTATAGGCATTTTCAGAGCAAGGGTGAAGAGTGAGGCCAAAGCTTTATTGGAGTGCCTGATCTGTCAGACAAAAGCTAGACTTCCTGGAACCACAATCCCAAATATTAGCAGGAATGACCCAACCTCTCAAGTTTCCAACCTGACGCTGCCCTGTAGTTGACAGTGTGTTCTAGATGAGATCTGAAAAAACAAACAATGGTAAAATGTACTAACCCTCGGGAAATCGTACCCTTTCTTCTTTAGGCATATTCTTACAATCTTTGTGAGAAATACACACTGCTTTTTGTACAGCTACAAGATTTTTTTTAAAAACAAACAATAGTTATGGGGGATAAAACAATGCTTTCATTTGAATAATTTGAAGATCAGGGTTTTGTAAACTTTCTTCAAGGCAGCAGTTCGAGACTCGTGGGTCTTTTTTTATGCCTTTTGGCGTGGAATGGCCCATGCACTTTTACACAGACACACTTCACATCAAAAAGCATGCACTAGTGTTTTACTGGATCATTGAAAGACTTTAAATCTGTTAAATAATTTGGAAATATCCCTTGCAGAGCAAATTTTGAATTTAATGAATCTAATAAACATGTGCAAACACTACTTGAAAAGATAAAATGAAATCCAGGCCAGCAAAATTAGATAGTGAATGGATTACACATACTAATGAGCCTGTAAGATGAACACAATGGCAAGATGTTGCTCAGCTCCTGCTTAAAAAGAATAGCAGTAGCCAATACCCATCTAAACAATCTGAGGATTTAAGCCAAGCAATAGTGTGCTTCGCCTACAGAAAAGACCATATTAGTGATAGATCACTTCATTAACTCCAAACCGTAAACAATGAGAATATCTTGATGTCAACCGGAACTGTAGTCCCATTGGTAGAGGCTTGCCTAACACACACACAAAAACATAGCTTCTTTCCCTAGTACTACATACAACTAGGCATAGTGGTATATACCTATAATCACAGGTCATAGGAGGGAGAGGCCAGCAGATCAGAAGCTCAACAACAGGGCCTGGAGATATGGCTCCAGGGTACAAGCACTTGCTGCTCTTGCAAAGGGTGAAAGTTCAGCTCCCAGTACCCACGCATATCACTTCACAACCACCTGTAAATCTAGCTCCAGGGGTCTCTGATGCCTCCCAATGCCCTCCTTCAACACACATGTAGCATACAGACTCATATGCATACAAATGTTTTTTCACAAAAATAAGTTTTAAAATGTGCAGTAACGTCCTAATGTCACTCATACCCCTCCAATAAAGATGATAGATCAGAAAGTGCCATTTGCCCATTCACTCAACAAGGTTGAGTTGTTCCAGGTGCTCACAAAATGCCAGAACTATGAAAGACAATGTCGGTAGGATTCTGAGCTATCCAGGCAGCACCCACAGTTATTACACTTTCACTCTAATGGAAATGATAACAGATAATTGAATAGTCACAACTAGAAGCTAATTACAGATAAGGATAATTTCTATGAAGGAAATCATTGGAAGATGATAAAAGCACAAAGAAGTGGTCTCAGGGCAATTTTGAAGCATACCCCAAGATCATACATACTTGGAGTTGTGCAAGAGAGAAATAAGCAACCATATGCTTCTAGAATGATCTATTTTTATTATCTTTGTGTTTGTGTATGAGTGAGTGTTTATGATGTGTGTGCATATGTTTGAGGGGTAAGCATGTCATTGTGTGCTGTGGTGTGTGTGTGTGTGTGTGTGTGTGTGTATATGTGTGTGTAGATGAGAAGACAACTGTTAGTATTGGTCCTCACCTTCTTCCACCTACATTTTGAAATAAGGTGTGTCCTTTCTTATTTGCAGCTGTGTATGCAAGTCTTGCTGGCCCACAAGCTTCCAAAGATTCTCCTGTTTCTGCTACCCATTCCACAATAGGATCTCTGGGAGGACAGTTACATGCCGCCATGATCTGTGTTATATGGGCTTTGAAGATTCAAACCCAGGTCCTCATGCTTACACAGGGAGCATTTTACCTGCTAAGCAATCTCCCTATTCTTAAATAGACCTTTCACTGTTGTCTAGTCTCTCATCATTGATTCTCACCACTCACTTATGTGCTCTTCCTATAACTCGTCCTTGATACTACAGTGTGGACAGCATGGCTGGGAGGGGCTCCCATACCATGTGCTTTTTCCATAAATGCTTGTATCTTTTGCATCTCAAAATGGCAGAGTAAACGAGTCTTTGTACGTGAGATAAACATATAAATAATCTAATCCAATTGTACCAGCATCATTAATTCCATTTATAGACTTTTATCTGTTCATTTGTTTTTATTTATTTATTATTTATGTGCATGTATGCCCATGAATGTGGCACATATTTATGGCATAACGGTGTGGGGGTAATGTGTGCCTGTGTGTGTGTGTGTGTGTGTGTGTGTGTGTGTGTGTGTGTGTGTGTATGTGTGGTCTAAGTGTGAGCATGCAGAGGCCAGAGGATGATCTCAGGTACCATACACTATCATCTACCACCTACCATCTACAGGGTCTCTCACTGAACCTAGAACCGGAAGCCCTGTGGTCCTCTTGTCTTACCCACCCCATCTCTCTACCTGGCCCTTGGGATAAAGTCACCTGCTCAAACAATCATGTATGCCAGAAATTAAAACTGAGGTTCTTACGTATCCAACTACTCCTAATCACTGACACCTTAGCCCTGAAATTTTGAAACTGAAATAATTCTCTATAAACTCAAAGAAAATACAGCTCATTGTATTTCAAAACAAAACAACAGCTCTTGATGGACTGACGTCTAACGTATGGCAAGCTCCATCTCAAACATTCTTTTAAAATGTGATGTACGTCTGACAAGTCAGACTTTGCCACTTGGCAGACATAAAGTTTTTGAAATGTATTTCTGTGTGTGTTGGGTGTAAACTGTTATTGTACTGGGAAACTTCTTGAAAGAGATTTTTTATAAGTCTCATCCATCTCTCTCAAGTGGATGTTAAAAATAATTTCTTGGCAACTCCTTTCCCCTGTGTGAGAGAAGGATTAGCTTAATCCTGGTGAAATATCTTAACACTTCACTATGCTCAGTTTTAAACAACTAAACTTTATTATGCACAATACTAAAATAAATGCTTATGTTCTGAGTGAGTCTAAAATTATACATTTGCCAGGTCTGCCTTCACAGACCATGAAGACTCAAACCCTCTTCTCAATAGAAGACAATTGCTTGCTATGCAACCTATACTTAAGGTGTCTTAATATTAGATTAATGCCTATTCTTTCCTGTTTATGTTAACTTTAAAACATTAGAAACATTTTTCATATACAGACTATCATACAACATAGTGAATCAAGAGACACAATCTTCAGTAAGGTGTGTAACTTACAAGACTGTTTTATGTTCCCTTGAAAATTACTCTCTGAGTGCCACCAGGTCTCCCCCTCCAGGGGACATGGTCAAATGTGAGGCACCAGAGTACGTGAGAAAGTCATATCACACTCTCCACTCAACTGTGGAGAATATTCTGACCTTTGGCTAGATCTGGGAAGGGGTTTAAAGTTTACCTCCTGTATTGTCCTTGGCTGGTGCCTTAGTTTGAGTGGGACCCCTGGGCCCAAATCTGCCTATCATATTGTTCTACTTGTAGATTTCTAGGACCCTCTGGATCCTTTTATTTTGCTATTCTCCCATGCGTCTCTCATTTAGAATCCCAGTAGGATGCCTTCCCCTCTGTCCCAGTTTCCTGGTAAGTGAAGGCTTTCGTGGGACATGCCTCTTGGGCTAGTATGCAGATATAAGTGAGTATATACCATTTGATTCTTTCTGCTTCTGGGTTAACTCACTCATTATGATCATTTCTAGCTCAATCCATTTATCCACAAATTTCAGGAATTCCTTGTTTTTAATAGCTGAGTAGTATTCCATAGTGTATATGTACCACAGTTTCTTTATCCACTCTTCTACTGAGGGACACTTAGGCTGTTTCCATGTTCTGGCTATTATGAATAAGGCTGCTATGAACATGGTTGAGCAAATTTTCTTGTTGTGTGCTGGAGCATCTCAGAGGAAAGACAGCAGGTAGCCAAGAAGAGACTTGATACCCTATGAGAATATATAGGGGAGGGTAATCCCCCTCAGGAATAGTCATAGGGGAGGGGAATAATGGGAAAATGGGGGGGGGAGGAATGGGAGGATACAAGGGATGGGATAAACATTGAGATGTAACAAGAATAAATTAATAAAAAAATAACATTTTACACAATAAAATGCTGAATTTTTTGTTTTGAAAATAAAATGGAAATATTCAAAACAAACAAACAAAAAAAATAAATAAATAAATAAAATAAAATTACTCTCATATTTGGATGTGGAACACCAGTTCTACATGCCATTGACAAAAACCTCAGTTATGAGGGGGTTTTTTTCTTCTTTTATCCCTCTATTCTGAGGAAGTCCAAAGCTACCTAACTAGGCAAAACACAGCAGCTTGTTTTATCAAATATTTCTTCCTATTTTCCATACGTCTGTGTTTCCTGAATGCATTTTCACTTTCATTTTAAAATATGCACAGAGCATGAGAAAACATGATATTGAGAAAGGACACCTTAATAGTGTCAGGGATTGGCTCTCTGCCATGGGGTGGGTCTCAAGTTGGATCAATCATTGGTCGGATATTCCTCAGTGTCTCTTTTTGCGCTGTTTCTTTTCCCTCCACATGAAGTGCACCCTACCCTCTCTGAAATGCTGGCCTTCCACAGCACCTAGCTCAAACTTCTAGAAAGTGTTCTTTAACTCCATGGGGCTCAGCTTGATCTGGAAAATGCACGAGCTAAAGCAAATGTTTTCCCTGCGCTCTCACAGAGTAACTGCAGTGGGAACCCCCACTGAGAAGGGGGAATACAGAAGGCACAGCAGAGTTGTGAGTACAGATAAGGTGCAGAGACATTCCAAGGGTGCACACTGTAAGCATCCCACCTTGAGGTGTTGAGAAAAGTGCCTCATTAGGGTCCCCTTTGCCTTCCTGGACCCCACCTACTTTCTGGTGCTTTCTTTATTCCTGTCTTCCAACCTGGCCACAGATGAAGTGAGCATAGAATTTGGTTTCTCTGAGGACAATTGAAATGTCATCAGATGTTGTCACACAGACTGTTTCTTGGAATGTGCACTGAGGCTAAAGCATTGACATGTTGGCCATTTCAAAATAAAGAATGTGGGTGAAAGCTATTTTGACAAATATTTTTCTTAGACTATCTTAAAATATGACAGCTATTTGACCTACTACAGAGGTAAGTCTCAAAATAATAAAACATAAAATCTGAAAACTTGTACTGTAAGCTGCAAGGTTTGGAAGTGTGTATATTTTCTCTTACTTTATGCTCACATTAGGCTTCATCCTTTATGGGGAGCATAGAGTCTCATGTACTTTATGATGGCCTCAAACTCACCAAGAAGCTAAGCATAACTTTGAACACCCAATATCCCTGCCTCCTCCTCCATAAGTGATGGGGTTAACTGCCTCCGCTGCCATGAATGGCATGCTTATGAGTTGCTGGGGATGAAGCCCAGAGCTGTGTGTGTGTGTCTAAAGTTCTCTACCAGTCAGCTGCCTTCCTAATCTACTTTAAGCTTCCCCATGATTTGTTAACAAGCCAATCATTGATATGCTATAACTGTCAGAACGGTACCTGTATCTCCAGTTGGAGTACATCATGAGATACTGATTACCACTTATTTGTCAAAGAAATAAAAAGCTTTCAGACCTTGCGTCTTTGGTCTAAGACTTAACAATTCAAGGTTTCCTGGTTACATAAAGCATGACATCATCTTTTTCCTGTGTACTTGTTTGTCTCTGTGACCTAATGGCCACGGAAACAGTTGAACTTGGCCTCTATGTGCTCGTCTGCCTCTTCGCTGCAAGTCCTGCAAGCTGACTGTGGGACTGACATATCCAGGTCAGATTCACAAGGCATGGCCAAGGCTTTTACTCATGGCTAATCCTACATGTCGCAGGTGCTAACGTTTTTGAGGACAATTTTGCTTCAGAAATGACCTGCATAAAAGACACCTTGGAATCGCAGATTTAAACCCTGTCCTGAGAACATTCTTTGGAGGATTCTGTTGTGACTCTGAATTTCTGAACACAGCCTCCACTGGCTTTATTTTGAATTTCCACCCTCTTCCTCACTCCTCTTAATACTCTTTTCCCTTTCTATTTTTTTATTCAGTTAATTATGACTATTTCAGAATACTTTCAAATACAATCTACCTTCATCCAGGTAAACATTTCTGCGTAAATGGCAGCAGGACCAGCATTCAAGGAGATGAACAAGATACTGACCTGAGGCTCATAATCTAAGAGGCTACAAAAATTTCTGAGTAGTGGGCTTCAGAAATATTTCAATGCTATATACTTAAAGTTATAGCAAGAAGTCCACGGTGGTTCTCTCCCTCTCTTCTTCTCACTCTTCCTGTCTCTGTCTCTCTCTGGGGTACCCCTCTCCCTTTCCTTCTTCCCCCATGCTCATTTAATAAACTCTCCTATAACATAAAAAAAAGAAGTCCACGATGAACACAGCATGTTGTTTTAGATGTGTTGTTTGTTTAACAGGCCACACAACGTGTTGGTCTCTAACCATCTCTGGATAGCAAAGATGTCTCTACATCCTCACAGTGGATTTTTAAAGGTTGACAAGGGGCAGCTGCCTAGAGACTGGCGACACAGAGGTGTCTACATAGTCATGCTTTTAATTTGAAGCTGCGTTTCTGTTTCTACTTCACGGGCAATGTGAGTGGATATTTTGCTAAGTGTACACAGTTTTCCTTCTGCCTCAAGTTTCAGCCTGACCTGGTCAGGCACTGAGTGACAGCCAGCCTGGTTAGGGACATCAGTCACACAGTTAGTCATCTCCCTATCTTCAGTTTCAGTGGCTGCAAACTCGTGCAGGCTTTCCTCTCACCAACTCCTTAGCTCCTGGTTTGGTGGAATCTAAGACAGGATTGAAGTTCTTCACAACTGAAGGCTGCAGAAATGATTAGATTGTGTTTCTGTTTCCGCGGTAGCACTGAGGGCCAACGGGCCGCTTTCCTGAGCTAAGCTGTCTTGGTTGCAAAGCAGCTATAGACCTACAAGTGAAGCTTAAGAAGAGAGCTCTTCAAGGGGCTGGCTCTAAGTTGGGAACACTGTCAACTGAAAGCCAGCATGATCCAGAAAATTTTGAGAAACTAAAAGTGTGAGAGTCCAATCAAATCACATCTAGACCAAATAGCAAAGAATTTTATGTTATCAATTTGTTAATTGGGTATAGTTATAATCAGGTATTCTCTTTGAATTTTATGTAAAAGCCACATGTCCTTTTATAGTATGATGTTGGTTTTGAACTTATTTCTTTGGTATATTTTGATTTTTCTACCCATAAAATTTCATAATTGTGTTTCCTTTGAAGCATTCTACTTTTTCTGTACTTTATAGTTAGCATTAAAAGTCCATAAATGAAAAATGGTTGCATACTCAGATCTTCATTATTTTTACCAGTTCACTTCTCATGTGTCTAATTAAGTAAAGGAGCCTGTAATAATATAGATTATTTCCAAACTATTCAATATAGAAACATACCCGTTGAGAATGTATGGCGTATTTTGCTCTTGCAGTTAGATGTCTATTTATAAAATTACTTTGTATTAATATATATCATCAGAACTGGCTCAAGTTGACTTAAGCAGAACAAGCCCCCATTTCACAGTCACCATTACCTTATTTGCAATGAGGAGGTTGTAAACGACTAAATAGTCATAGTAATTGGCCTAGGTCTATACATTGAATCTCAATAGACACAGAGTAAATTGCGTAGCATTTGGTGAAACAAGTCACTGACTGTTCCTTTTCTAACCCATAAAGACTGTAATTCAATTAGGCTTATTGCCTGTTATTCAATATGACACTACTGTAAAATTGGTCTTTTTACAATACAAAGTCCTGGGCAAGAAAGAAAGCCAGCCTTTCTTTTAAAAGTCTATGATCCTTCCAGGGTAGGAGCAGGGTACTATTACATTTAAATTTTCCCTGCTGTTTACTTTATCACTAAGGTCTGATAAAGGATAAAAAGTCAAAAATGAGCTTCTTGCTAGGGTGGGTGGAATGACTGGAGAGAAAGCACCATGGAAATCTTTGACATTTTTCCTTGTAATTCCATGGTATAGCAATCACAGAAATATTAGCAGGGTTGGGTTAAAAAATATGAGAAAGAGTGTGTATGTGCTAATATTTGTATTAGTACTAGTTACCATTATGCTAAAATACAGTACAAATAACCTTCATATATTTGATGTCATGTATTTAAAATGATCATAAAATTTCCAATCTCAAGTTTTATTATTAAAAAAAGATAATTCCCAGGCTAAACGTATCCAAAGAAATGTGTTTATAGTCTTCCTCTTATAAGCACAAAACATAAGCACATTTTTCATTTACTTTTGTATGTAAAGAGCAATTTTACAGGCTTAAGCAATTTTCATGCAACTTAAAAAAAAGAAAAGAACTATGCTCTAAGAAGATTGGAGTCATAGGACTACCTACAACTAATACACTGCCTTGTATTGCAGGCACAGTTTTGTGAGGAGAAAGCAAGCCCATGCCAACGAGTGCATGGGAAGTAGTTGGCAAAGTCTATGATACCACAAAGGGAAAGATGTGAGCACTCTGCCTCATTTTCCATATTGTTGTCTCCTAAGGAACAACATAGAAAATCTGGCTGTCATCAAATTCCACTTAAATTTATACCTCTGTAGAACTCACACTGGTATCAGATGCTTTTCAGTGAACTCAGTGGCCACAAAACGTAGCCCACAAAACATGTGGCCATCTAGCTCCATGGATGGCTGTGCACACCCTACCCATGACTAAACCAGGGACATAGAGAGTTCTAGGATCATTCACTTGTCAGTTGATGATGTTCTGGAAATGTCACCCACACTTTCTTAGCCAGATTTTCACTGTTGGGGACACAAATGGCCATGCACACTCATATCTGGGTGTAACCCTAAGGAATTTCTGTGACCTTTGGAAGCAGCAGTGAAGACCTGTGTATGGTGCCATCTGGAAGCTGCTTAAGAAGTATTTCATTAGCCCCTGTTTTGACAACATTGGGGGTGAACTTGATTACTCCATGTCAGTGCAGGATCTAGACCTGAAAACGTGAACTGATACAATATATTTGGAATATTTAGGATTAGATATACAAGCCATCATTTTCTTTCCTGAATTGCTTGGAAACAGGCAGAGTCGACAGCCAAACTCTGCCAAGACAGGGTAGGCAAGTGCTCCTGCCTCACAAATATGTCTGTCAGATACACTGGGCCAGAAGGCTGAAGATGATGCTAAAACATTATAGAGAGTTTTCGGTGACTGCTCAGGTAGCAAGCTGCCTCTGTCATCTTCTCATGTGGGAAGCTACTAACCTGAGCTCCCTGTATACTTAATTAGTTTTATTCCTTCTCAAGTCTCTGATGGGGTTGAAGACCAGATAGTTTAGTTTTACAATTAAGCTTAGTTGTTTAGGGGTTAAGATGTTTTTAGGTTCTAGGTAGATGTTTTAAGTTGATAATGACGAGGTGTGACAGATACTGATGTACATTCAGAATTTTAGATGCACCAAGATAGGAAAGATGTTTTCTTCAAGGCTGCCAAATACAAATAGCCAAAACACTATGAATATAATATTTATATAATTCCTGAATATTTCATAGTTCTTCTTGCTATAGGTACTTTATTGGATATATGTGTAATAATATAAATATATATGTAAAAAATAAAATAATATTTAAAAAAAATAAATAATTAAAAAGAAAAACAAAAGTTCAAATATGTCCCTGTTACTACTTTCCCTGAGCAATGGAAGCATAAGCTTTTATATTGCTCAAGGTTCTGAAATCTATGGTATTTGGGTTTCTTTGACGTTGTACTCTGTTGACCCAGCTCAAGATCACTAATTCTGAAATTGCCATGAAGGCAGATGGAATGGAATTCTCACTGAACAAAAGGGCCCCATTGTAACTCCCTCTTGACATTTGTGCTTTGTATACAAGCATCTTTCAGTTTTTATTATCGAGGCAGAAAGTCAACCAAGCTCACTTGGCCACATCTCCTGGCCCTTCAGACATCCTGTTAAAAGTGATAAATTCAATTAATTTGTTGAATTTAAGGGATGTCAATCAATTTTCTGTGTTTCTTTTTCTTTACCACAGTAAATAAACCAATGACTTTACTTTTCTACCCTCCAACTCTCTTTCCCCCCACCTCACTGGTAGAAATGGGCAAAACATCAGCTTTGGAAGAGTGTGGGATTGAACTGTTCATTTGTCACTCATCAGCTACAGTCTCTGAAACACAGTTCCCCTCAGCTTGGAAAACTAGGCAGGAATATTGAATGAGATAGACATTATCAGTCACAATGACAATACTTAGTTTTTTGGATTATGTCACTACGACGTTGCTTGCTAGGCACAAACATGAAAAAAGATCCGGCTGTACATGATTTGAACAATACTGTTGAAAGAACACAGTGAAGAAAGTTTGACAGTAATTACGAACCTTTGAGACTAACAGCTTTAGAACATAATGCTATGACTTAAATGTTTGTAACTTATTATAAATAAGAGAGTGGAGTACAAATTAAAGTGTGAATAAAATACAAATATGAAAAAGTTTGTTACAGTCAAATAAGTTGAAGTCATACATGAGTGTATATCCCTCCTAGAACCTTTTGTGGCATTAATTGCTTCATGGATGCCATCTTCAAAAATCAACATTTCAGTCTTTCCTACTCCTGATTGAAGTTGAGATACAAAATCAGACCAACATATAAAACTAATGGGTTCCATTTATGTATGGCATTCACATTAATAACTCATGCACAGTTTGTATGCCAGCCTGAGACACAACTGCGCTCATTGTAAAGATGTCTTTAGCCAAATCTTTAAGTAAATTGAAAGTACACAGAACACCAGCAACCTCTTCCTTCAGGTTTTGACAGCTTTTGGCAGGCTTCCCTCTCATTCCCGAGGGAATGAAGATTCAGAACAAGATGAAGGCAGATCCCCTGATATTGCTGCAGGGTAGATAATAGATGTGTTCATGGAAAAACATGCCATTGAGTTTGCCTGCAAGTTACATCAAGGCATATGTGTTGTTCAACTAGATAGCAAATTCAAAATATCTCCTGGGTGGCTTAGATAAACTTCTCAGTTTACCTAGACTAGAGTTAGGAAAAGGGATAATGAATTCATAAGATAAATACCTTCAAAAGAACACTGACTCATTATCCTGTTACGGAAGATCAGAATGGTTCTTTGCATAGACGCACTGTATGTCTAGTGGATCTAGCAGTTTGCTACCTGAAGTGGTTAACACTGGTATTGACTCTGGCTATGCTGGTACCATGACTTCCTAAATAATCAGGTTCTTCTTCAGTTAAACTCATAAGAAACAAGTTCCCCTTTTGACAGCTGACAAATGTACATGTTCAAAAATACCA
This sequence comes from Acomys russatus, assembly GCF_903995435.1. Taxonomy (NCBI): domain Eukaryota; kingdom Metazoa; phylum Chordata; class Mammalia; order Rodentia; family Muridae; genus Acomys; species Acomys russatus. The sequence continues at coordinate 56,596,480 of NC_067145.1, forward strand.
GTCAACACCCATGGCTAATTTTTTTTTCAAGACAGGGTTTCTCTGTGTAGCCTTGGCCATCCTGGACTCACTTTGTAGACCAGGCTGGCCTCGAACTCACAGCAATCCGCCTGCCTCTGCCTCCCGAGTGCTGGGATTAAAGGCGTGCGCCACCACGCCCGGCCAGTAATTATTTTATAAATTATGAAGTCCTGTCACACACATCTGGGAGTCAAGCATTAATTCCAAGTATTTTCACTCCTCCCTTTGCCTGGGTTGAAGGAAATTGTCTAGTTCATCCTGCGTATCCTTCAAGGGGAGCAATATTTAGCTTCCTATCAGTGGGTGGTCCCTCGCACCTGTCTGCAATCAGTACATTAAGAAATCCAGTCTGACTGCCACAATAAATGAAAATACTTCTGAAATGTTATTTCTTTCTGGAAAGGAAAGATAGAGTGTGTCCCAGTCTCTAGGCCACTTCCTGCCTGCTCTCTCTGTCTCTCTCTCTGTCTCTCTCTCTGTCTCTCTCTCTGTCTCTTGTGTGTGTGTGTGTGTGTGTGTGTGTGTGTGTGTATCAAAATAACAAGAATAATCATTGGATTTTGCTTTGTTTTTATGTAAAATTAGACGTGTGAGTTTCAAAATAAATATTATGAGTAGGTTTTTGCACGGGGAAGACCATCTTCTGCTTTAACCCTCAATGGAGAATTTGCCCTTGAAAATGCTCAGTTCTAGAAAACACCTCTGGAGTTCCCCAAAGTGTCATCCGTCTTCCAAATTGTACAGGGCAGGACACGCATAGCCACATGCAATTCCTCTGTGTGTGGGATGCTAGGGATTGACTCTAGGGCTTTAGGGTTCTGAGCAAGCAGGTGATCAAGGCCTGTGATTCTATTTTGAATAAGACGCTTCAAATTCTTACATCAGGATGAATGTGTTTTACTCACAAACAGAGGCTTCAAGTGAAAATGACCTTGGCAGAGAAAACAATCAGCTAATATTCACACTGGAGACAGGATACTTAATAGGACTCTCCCCTAACAAGAGGTGACAGTTACCATACTTTGAGTGTAATTCGTAGAAAACCTGACATCATTACAGAAATCAATGAGGAAAATTTTTCACCAGAGAGCATCACAGAAAGGCAAATTCTGAAACTGAATAAGCCATGAAGGATGCTTTCTATTTGATTGCTTCTTCATTTCAACTTGCTCATCTTTACCCTAGAGTTTGTCCTGTTGGGGTAAAACAGACTCTTGTAGCAATGGGCGCTGCCATCTACTCAACTCAAGGCAATCACATGCAGGAAGAATGGAGTTCTCTCGTCACTTATACAGGTGGGTCTCAAACTTGAACTCACATCACAGTAGCCTGACGGTTCATTAAAGCACAGGCTACTGATTCATACTCCCTTTGGAGGCCAGGTTGGTAGGTCTGAAATCAGAGTTTGAGGTTGTGAAGAATTAACATCATGAGATACTGATGCTGTTGGCCTACACATCACACTGACAATCACTATGTTGGATCTATGAATGTTAACCTGCTGGGACTTTGAGGAAAAGTTCTTTCTTCCCTGATGTATATTGCCATATGCAACCTGGAAAAAAGTCAGGTTTCTTTTTTTTTTTTTTTTTTTAACAAGGAAGAGGAAGAGATTATCTTTCAGTATTTGTCCATCATTAGAGCAGGAGGAAGAATGCAAATGTTTCTGGGACATATTGAGAAAGGCAAATCCTGGGGTAGAAATAAGATTGGAGTTCAAAAACCTACAAGCAGGCAAACACTCTTTTTTTTTTCAAAAAGTAAGTTAATTATATCGGTAAAGCATGCAAAAAATAACACACTGAAATTAACCAGACAAAAAGTACACAGTTTACTAAACTGATATGCAATTAGAACAACCATTGGGAGTGAAAGTTATGTTCTTCCCACTGTATTTTACCCCTTTGACTACTGAATACATTTTTCATGAACTTACTCACCTCAAAAGCAACAGGTCCCCAACAGAGTTAGAACCGGTAGAACAGTTAACTGTACATCCTCTGTCATAACACAGGTTCTCCATTCAGCTCTTCCTCTTCCCTTAGATTCAGATTTGCTTGTTCTCTTTTCTGTACATTATTCTGTACACACAGGCACATCTGTCTGCATGCATACATATATTACTAGAGCTTTGTCGGGGATTGCTGCAATACTTTCTAAGATGTCCACTCTTGCTACTGAGAATGAGGCTCATTTGCACCATATGCCACTTAGTTAAATAGCATACCACCTTGAGGGCTGTGGGAACAGCACCTCTGTGACGTAAGCAGTGACTTTTGTCTGATCCAACACTCTGCGAGGCCATGCCAGACCCTCCAGCTGAAACACCCTGGGGATGTCGTTGCTTCACTTGGAATCTCATTAGTCTTCTTCCTGTCCAGAAGGGTGCAGAGATGCTCCATGCTCATGAACGTCGGTTGTTTGTTCCTTTGCCACTGTGCACTTGGTCTGGGGAAAGAAACAGGCACAAAGTCTTTTCTCAGAAACTACACATCTCAAATCTTATTCTCCCTGCATTTTCTTCCCTTGTACTATTACTGGGAAGGTTTAACTGGTATGAAAGGGAAAAAATAATAACCAAGTTTCACCTCTGAATGCTTGGATCTATGGTAAGAAACTGAAGACATGGTATCTTCATTTTTTTTCTGTATTGTTGTGTAGAAATTATTCCTACAAGCCAGAGAGTGTAAATAAAATATCAGAAGAAATCAGTGTGATATACTGATAAATAGTGACCTATCACCCATCTCTTGATCTTCAACCAAACATGCTTTGAGAAAAGTCACACCATTCTGTTGGGGAGGGCACAAAGCACAGAATTAGCTCACTAATGAGGCAATACTAGTGAGAAAGGCATATGGCTCATCTCCATTGTCTGTTTAACTAGGTTTAGAATCATCATGGCAACACATTTTTGGGTGTGTCTATGATCTGCCTCTGGAAGGGCTTATTAAAGAGGGAGGGAAGACTCACCCTAGATGTGCATGTCACCATCACATGGGCCAGAATGTGGAATGTGGAACTGAATAAAATGGAGAGCATGAGCTGAGTGCCACTGTTCGTCTCTCTCTCTCTCTCTCTCTCTCTCTCTCTCTCTCTCTCTCTCTCTCTCTCTCTCTCTCTCTCTCTCTCTCTCTCTCTCATCTCTCTCTCTCTCTCTCTCTCTCTCTCTCTCTCTCTCTCTCTCTCTCTCTCCTTCCTTCCTAACAGTGGACGCAATGTGACCAGCTTCCTCACTCTGTTGCCACAATAATTTCCCTACGATGGTGGACTGTAACTTCAAACTGTGAGCCACAATAAACCTTGTCTCCTTAAGTTTCATTTGTCTGGTATTTTGTTATAGCAACAAGAAAAGTAACTAACACAAAAGGCAAATGAAAATTATCTATTGAAAGTCTTGTAAAATTATCATCGTTTTTTACTCTAACATGTGATTTTGCATAGTTTGACTTCTTGGCTTTCACTTAGTTTAAGAAAGAGAGTTTAGCAGCTCTCAGCTTTGCTATGGTGCAAATTCTAAGAAAAGACACCCTACTTGGGTGTGGTTATGGCACCCTGATAAATTCTGATCCAATAAAACCAGAGAATTTGCTTCTAAAATTTGAATACATTTAAGTTTTAGATGATTCTCTACTTGCTTAACAATACCAATACTTTCAGCATACCAAGTGCATTCCGTTTGTTACATAAGAATTTTATAAACATCCTGATTGAGCAATGTATATGGATGTAAACCTACAATCTCATCACCCAGGACCTGAGTCAGGAGAATCATGAGTTGAGGATCAGCCTAGGACACATGGTTATATCTCTTATAAAAAGTCACTGTCATCCTCAGTAGGAATATCTCAACTAGAAAATTATAAAATAAGCAAATTAAAATGGATGTTTGTATACAAGGTATAATATTTAAAACACAATGCAAATATCCTAATATAAAATATTGACATCATTATAGCCAATGCCACCAGCATTCATGTTTCTGATGAGTTCAAAATTCAGTCTTTCTGATACAAACGACAACTGAGTTTATTAATATTGGTTTTTGAATTAACAGTATTGAAAACAATTGATGTAAATGTGCTGTAAAATATACGACTTTTGAACTGCATGCTAGTTGTATTATTTTCATGATTTTTTTATGAATTATTTCTTTGGAAGATCTCTTTATGTAATATCCATATTCACCGAGTACTATGAAATGCTTTACCTTATCATTGAATTATACTTCCAGGTATATCCTTTAATCATAGAAAAATGTTCACTCACACAGACATAGACTCTCTCTCTCTCTCTCTCTCTCTCTCTCTCTCTCTCTCTCTCTCTCTCTCTCTCTCTCTCTCCCCCCTCCCTCCAAGGTTTCAGAAGTTAGTAAGAGCCAAGAAAATTCTTTTCAAATATTATGTACATTAACTCTAATAGTTTTCATGAAGTTTCTATGACTTTCATTCTAATAAAGTTCTTCTCAGTTAACCTAAGGTATCTCTTTTATAGAAGGGAAATCCCAGACCTCATAGAGTTTTATGGGTACTGAGATTTGACTGTCCTGTAAATGCTGGCACCTCATCGAGAGCTTGTGACAGGTGGGGCAACCAAAGCCCCTGAATGTGTAGCACAGATGTGAGACAATTAGGAAAACATCCCCAAGCTCTATGTAAGTCAATTTTTGAAGGATTCTTTTTTAAAAGCAAACAATTCTTTCCTTCCACAATGAAGGCCATAGGGATCAAAACTCAAGGTGTCAGGTTTTGTAGCAAGCACCTCTACTGGCTAAGCCATCTCATTTACCCCTAAATTTCTCCTTGAGCCCAGAATGGCTTTCAACTTACTATATACTCCAGGCTGACCTCTAACTCACAACAATCCTCCTGCCTCAGCTTCCTATGAACTGAGATTACTGGTGTAATCCCCATTGCATTTGCATTGTTGTTGTGATATACTTTGGAAATCTAAATATTGGGAAAAAATCTAGCCACACACTCAAGTAACTATCCTATATTCATAAAAAGCAATTAACTGAAAATTATGTTCTATATGTTAATAGTTAACATAGAAAAAAGCCTTTCTCAGTGATCATTGAAATGTCCATTATGTCACAATTGTTCTCAAAACGAACTTTGTATCCTACAAATCTTCTTTTGATTCTGCTGTATAGCAACTTGGTAGTCATGTATACTGTTCTTGGGTAGTTCTTTATATCAGCTACACAGTCACCACTGAGTTGAAATGTACTTAGTTACCTCTGTAAAAGACTACCTTTCAAAAACTGGCAGCCTTGTCCCTGCAAAAGTATAACGTGCCACCTGTATAATTTTGTGTTTTGTGATAACTGTGTTTGAAAAACAGGTGTATTCTCAAATGGTAGTGCACACCTGTAACCCCAGCACTTGGTAGGCTAGGCTGAGACAGGAAGATTATATAAAATTTGAGGTTAGCCTAGACTACACAATGAGTTCAAAGCTATACTAGGCTACATAGGAATCCCTTGTCTCAAAAAGCATCACAAAAGTGGTTGAGGTGAATGCTGAGGCAAGCATGTTTCAGCACCTGTTTGTTCAGATGGAAATAATTTTATAGAAATATAATTGCCTGTAACAGAAAACATATTCCTGTACATTGTACAATTCAGTACATTTCAGTGGTTTTAGGGTTGTTCTGATATCACAATTAAAATATTTTGCCTATATAAGTTCCATTTAAACACATAGGAGTGATGCAGTCCTGTGCCAAACCATGTGACAGTGGCTTTAACAGTTGGGAGCAGAGAGATCAGAAAAGTAACTAGGGGATGCTTCAGAGGGACCTAGGATGGCAGTGGAAAGGTTGCTTTAGAGCACACAGACATAACTCCCAGTGTGACCTGCATCAGAAAAGAACAACACTTATAACTCAGAATGCAGAGAAAGTACATTAAAACATTTATCCTTAACGGGTCACCAGGAACATGTGATAAAAACACCATTGCCCTGTTATAGCTGTGTGTAATCATTACACATAAGCAAATACATCACATTATAATGTACTCTAAGAAAGAAATAAAGGTAAAGAGATGTTTAACTGTTCTTACTTTTTATTTAACAGGAAGACTGGAAAGTCAGAAAACATCCCAAAAGTAAAAAGTGATTTTCAAGCCGGCCAGTTGGCGCAAGCCTTCAATGCCAACACTCAGAAGGTAGGGGTGGTGAATCTCTGAGTTCAAGGCCAGCCTGTTCTACATGGTGAGTTCCAGGACAGCCAAGGCTATACTAAGAAACACTGTATCAAAAAAAAAAAGTGATTTCTAGAAAAAAACAAAAACTGTTGATAATTGTAGCCTGAGGAGTCATTATTAAAACTAAGTAAAACAAGATCTTCCCACCTCAAAAAACTTAAACACCCCAGAATGTCAGGAAGCAGAGGTTCTCTAAGATGAGGGAGAGCTATGAATTTGAAGAGTGCCACTTCCCACACAGCCCACCCACAGAGGAGCTTTTCTAGAACAAGTGTGCGAACAGGTCTTGACTCTATGGGATCTGACCACAATTTAATTCATAAGAAGCCCACCACTCTACATTTGTATTACATTCTATTTGTGTGTGTGTGTGTGTGTGTGTGTGTGTGTGTGTGTGTGTGTGTGTGTGTTGGGGGTATACATCTGTGGGAAAAAATATGCCATGGCACACACGTGGAAGTCAGAAGACAATTGTCAGGAGTTTGTTCTCTCCCTGAACTGTGTTGGACCTTGTGATCAAACTCAAGGCTTCAGACTCGGTGGCAGGCACACTGAGCCATCTTCCCAGCTCAGACCACAATATTTTAAGGAGTTTTAATGGATGAACTAGGGAACGCCATTATTTTATTCAGGAAGAAAGTAAAGGCAATAAAATTTTTATCATGTGAACATTTCAAGTTACAGATTGAAAGTGGATGATAAAATCAGGTGATCAAAGGTGGAAAACAATGCAAGCACAGTCTTATATCTGTTCTTAACAAATATCTCTTGGCAGCCCTTATAAGTCATTAAATATTTAAACACAAATTATATATGAGAATTCAAGGCATGGTTAATGGCTCAATCTGCATGTTTACAGATATTATATTATGTTTACAGCTGGACGGTCCTGTCTTTTGTCATCATGAATCATCCAAGCACTGGAAATGGTAATAAAGACATTGGCTTAACTAGAATAATTCATCACAGCATCACTTCAAGGGACTTGTGCTACGGAGCTGACATCCTTGTCCTATGCTTCCTTTTCTCTGTTTGCCATAGGCTGTTCTTTGAGACAGAGAGCACACAGCCATGCCAGGTGAAGAGAAAGAAGAGGTGGATGGCATGGTCAGTCAGGATATATGGAGACCTATGTATTAGAGCCATTTGTGGCGTAGGCTCCACACTGTCCAAACGTAGCTGGAATGGTGAACTTAAAATATGATTCCACACCTTTCACTTATCCAACATAAACATGTTAATTTTAATTTTTAATTTATTATATTTTTTCTTTTAAAATTTTTTCTTTTATTTTTTATTTTTATTATAATTTATTCACATTACATCCTGATTGTTAGCCCCTTGCTCTCTTGTTCCAGTTCGCACCCTCCCTCCCTCTTCCATCCTATTTCCCTCCCCTAGACTTCTGACAGAAGGAGGCCTTCTGCCCCACCATATGACCACAGCCTATCAGGTCTCATCCAGATAGCCTACTTCCCCTTCCTCTGTGTGCCCCCAAGGCCACCCCACCAAGGGGAAGTCATCAAATCGCAGGCACCAGAGTTCATGTCAGGCGCAGTTCCCTCTCTTCTCCCCACACATATGGGGCATGAGCTGTCCATAGGCTACATCTGAGCAGGGGTCTAGGTTCTCTGCATGCATTGTCCTTGGTTGGTGCATCAGTTTGTGCAGGCCCCCTGGGTCCAGACCCACTGGTCTTGCTGGCCTCCCTGTGGCATCCTGAATGTTATCCCCTTGCTTGTATCTTCCTGTTCCCACCCTCCTTCCTCCTTCCACCCTAGTACCCTCCCCTAGACCTCTGACAGAAGGAGGCCTCCTCCCCCACCATATGACCACAGCCTATCAGGTCTCATCCGGATAATCTGCTTCCTCTTCCTCTGTGTGCTGCCAAGCCTCCTCACCAAGGAAAAATGAACAAATCAGGGGCACCATAATCCATGTCAGAGACAATCTGCACTCTCCCCATAGCTGTGGCCAATGAGCTGTCCTTTGGCTATATGTGAACAGGGGGTCTAGTTTTATTGCATGAGAAACTGAAGATATCAGAAGATGGAAAGATCTCCTTTGCTCATGGATTGGGAGGGTCAACATAGAAAAAATGGTCATCTTACCAAAAGCAATCTACAGATACAATACAATCTCTATCAAAATATCTACACATCCTTACAGACCTAGAAAGATCAATTCTCAATTTCATATGGAAAAAAAAAACCCAGAATAGCTAAACAACAATCCTGTTCAATAAAAGATCTTCCAGAGGAATCTCCATTCCTGATCTCAAGCTGTGCTCTAGAGCAACAGTAATAAAAACTGCAAGGAACTGCCATAGAAATAGGCTGGTTGATCGATGAAATCTACTTAAAGACCCAGAAATAAACCCACACACCCATGAATACATTAATGAATGCATAAATATCTTGAGCTATACTAAAAAGAAAAATACCAGATATGCCAGCATTGTCAATAATTACCTCTAATTTAAAAAGGTAACAGTATTCGGTTAACAAATGGTTTATGATAATCAGCTCATTACAGCTACATAATATCATTTATGTTTCCAAGTCCACACGTATGTACATGTTCATACGGTCAACACATCAGACACTTAATTTCCATCCTTTCTACGCGTCTTGCATAGAAACGGTGTGTCGAGGTTTCAGAGTCCATAACTAGGATGTTCGAGATCTGCAGCACTGTGAGCCTCTTTCAGCTGTCTTGTCATCTGTAAGATGATGGCAGTCTATACATTGGCTTGGGAGAACCATTGCTGTAAATGCATGTAATGCACATTTGTAGGAAGAAATGGGGCTGAGGAAATGAAAAGCCGTTTTCTACCAAATGGTCACTGTGTCTCTTGCTGGCATCTTCTGTGCTTCACACCACATTCAAGATGTAAGTTCTTCCTCACTCATTCCTTCTCCAAGGTCAGGACAGGGCCAGGGTATGTTAAAGCTCTGCCTGAGTGAAGCCACTGTGATGCCTTCGTTGGAATCTATCACCTGTCAGAAGCGTTTTGTATTCTCATCGGGACACTCTCTTCTTCTAAATCAACCTCAAGTCCTCAGCCTCCGTTTCCACTCCATTTCTAGGCGAGCCTGTGCTTGCTTGGCTTGGCTGTCTCATCTTTTGAGGACATATGGCTTTCCTCTTTCTGAAGTATGTAACCAAAGTAGGGCCTGACCCTGGGACAAGATCACTTGTTCACTATGGATTAGATACCTTCTGTGGGCTGGTCTCACCTGGTCACAGCCTCTCGGGGACATCCAAGTCTAGGACTGCCTGAGAACTCCCACTGGAATGTGCAAATGCTGCCCTGGCTTGTCTGGCTCTGAGCTGTTATTTCTTTCCAGGGCTAGGCTGCTCTCAAAAACTAATGTCATGTTGACTGCATCTGTCACATTGTTAGATTTTATTATATCCCTTGTGATTTTCCATGCGACCCATCAGATGTGTTACACTAAAAGAAAAACATGCTTTTAAAGAAAAACCTGACTCCTAAAAAGTTTGACTTAGTAATTCCAGCCTCAATCCTAAATTAATTTAAAAAACCAAGGGTTTAAGTATTTGTGATAACAGGAATGTTCTCAGACTGTCCTAGACATGACATAAAGAGTATCTACTTAAACAGGAAATTTGGGATACCAAAGTATAATATTTTGATGTCCAGAATCTATTGCCTAGTTTGATATTATATTTTGTATTGAGACTTAGTTGTGTTATAAAGAATCTTGTAATATCCTGACACATATTGGCCTTGATAAAAATTCTATCTTAGCTAGTAATGTAAGAAACTGATATTAGCAGAAATGCATTTCCTCACATTAAATTAATAATTTTAACAGGAAATCCATGGCATATAGAACTACACATGGAGCTCTACCAATCGCCTTAGGAGATGTGTGAGCTGCTTGATACCGTATGAGCATAGTTGCACTTGGATGCATTCTGGGACTTGTACACAATGTTTGACATCCTCTAGGGAGAGTCGGTCTCATTAAAAATTAATATCTAATATACTTGCTTTACTTGCGTACACAAAGTGCTGGGAATATAGATATACTATGAAAGCTTAGGTGACAGGAGGTCACACTGGTTTTTTTTTTTTTTTTTTTTTTGGTTTGTTGTTGTTGTTGTTGTTGTTGTGGTTTTTCTCTTGCCATCTCTACATGATTCCCTAGGGCAGTGGTTTTTGACCATCCCTCATGCTGTGGTAAACCCCAACCATAAAATCATTTTTGTTGCTACTTCATAATTTTTTCTACTTTTATGTAATTTTTGTTTTCTCATACTTTATAATTTTCTGTGGTTATGAGTCATGATGTAACTATCTGATGATCTTGGGTGACCATTGTGAGAAGGTTCTTAGACTCTCCCGAAGGGTCCATGGCCCACAGGGCGAGAGAGGCTGACCTATGGTATCTGCATTTTAACCTCCCCTCCTCCACCCATCTTTCTCTGCTTCCTTATCCCAGGGAATCCACTATTCAGCTGAACCTTGTGCTCTGTGTTTCTTTTCTTTTTCTGTGCATGTGTTTTCCACCCAGTCACTCCCTCTCACACACCTCCATCCACCTATTCTCCCCGTCTCAGAAAAGGGGAGATCTCCCATGGATATCAACCAGCCTTTTATATCACGTTGCAGTAAGACTAAGAGCATCTTCTATTGAGGCTAGACAAGGCAACCCCATTTGAAGAAAGGGACCCAAAGGCAGGTAATGTAGACAGAGACAGTCTTTGCTCCCACTCTAGGAGTCCCACATAAAGATGCAACTTCACAGCTGTTACACATGTGCAGAAGGCTAGGTCCATCCCATGCATGATCTCTGTTTGGCAGTTCAACCTCTACAAGCCCCTATGGACCAGGTGAGTTGATCCTGTAGGTTTTCTTGTGGTGTCCTTCACCCTCCTGGCTTCTTCAATCCTTCCTCCCCATGTTCTACAGGATTCAAAACGCTCCTCTGCATCTGTTTTTATTGGTTGCTGGGTGGAGTCTCATTGATGACATTTACACTGTGGTCCTGTCCACAAGAGTAGCAGAATAGCATTAATAGTGGCAGAGACTGGCTCCCTCTCATGACATGGGTCTCAAAATGGGACAGTCATTGTCTGGCCTTTCATTCAAATTCTGCTCCATCTTTTACCCTTACACATCTTGTAGGCAGGACAAGTTATGGGTTTAAGATTTTGTGGCTGGATTGGTGTCCCAGGACCACCATTGGAAGTCTTACCTGGTTACAAGAGATGGCCTGTTCAGGATCCATATCCCCCATTGCAAGGGGAATAGCTGAGTAGTATTATATTGAATAAATGTACCCCATTTTCTTTATCTGTTCTTCAGCTGAGGGACATCTGGGTTTTTTTTTTCTAACTTCTCAAAATTATGAATAAATCTGCTGTGAACACAGTTGAACAAGTGTCCTTGTGGTATTGCAGAGCATCTATTGAGCATATGCCCAGGAGTAGTGTGGCTGGGTCTTGAGGTATAACTATTCTCAATTTTCTGAGAAAGTGCCAAATTTATTTCCAAAGTGCTTGTACAAGTTTGTACTCCCACTACCAGTGGAGAAGTATTCCCTTTGCTCCACATCCTCGCCAGCATTTGCTTTAAGGGGACTTTGCTCTGTGTTTCTTTATAGCAAACTTGAAGTTACTGCCAGTAGTTCTTAGACAGAATCATTTGAAAGGGAATATGGAAGTGAAAAACACTACATATGTTTAAACTCTTCACCGCTTAAGTTGGGAGCATTTGTAAATGATAGCAGGACAATGAATGCAGTAATTCTAGGAGGAAATCACTTTTAATAAGTACAAACTAAGGAGTGTGCAAAACAATCAAACATTTAATACTCATGGGCCAAAGTAACTCTATATCTTTGCCAGAATAATCAGATTAATCAATTTCTAAACTTCCTTAGTATATTTCAGGACATGATATATTTAAAAGTTCTAATGTCCCTAATTTGTCTTCTAAAATGCTCAGTACTTAGCTATGAAAATCCTATATAAGTCATACAAAAATATGGCAAATACATTTTGTCAAGATGTTTATATTTTACAAATGGGATATAAAGCATTTCAACTGTCATTTTGTGACTCTATTCACAGGGATGAATATTCATGGATCCTTAAAGAATAAAACCAGATACAGACTTTCTCAAGACTTCGCATCCAAGGTGCCCTTCAATGTTGTGTCTCCTTTTAAGTACCTTAGTTTTCCTTGTCTCCTTTAATGTACATAATCACATAATTTTCCACATCTCCAGGTTGTGCTAGAATCATGCCTCCAGAAGAACAAAGGGCTTATGATACTCCACTTACCAGGTGAACTTCTCAAAGCTCCGTAGTTTCTGTCATATATTGTTCCTCTCTCACACTTAAGTGTTTCCCTCCTCCCCCTTCCTCCTTCCCCTTCCTCCTCCTCCTTCCTCCCTTCCCTTCTTCTTCCTCCTCACATCTTCCCCTCCTCCCCCTCCCATTGCTCCTCCCTACTTCCTCCCCCACCCGTCCTCCTCGCCTACTCCTCCTCCTTTTGTTTATCCCCCCCTTTCTCCTCCTCACACTCTCCTTTCTCCTTCTCTATTTTCCTTACTACTTGAGAAAAGACACCTACCATCTTAAACATAGAAAATAAAAAGTGGCATCTTTCTAGCCAGTGCCGTGTAACAGATTTGAAACAAAGAGATTCTGGCCCAACTAAGTCTTTAAATATTGCAACCTTGGGAATATTGACTTGTCTGGGTAAACTCTGAGCCAGAACACCCAGCTAAACTGCTTTTAGAGTTTCTTATACACACAAATTATGTAAGATAACAAAAAGCTCATGATTTAAGCTGCAAAACTTTGGGAAAACATATTAAATAACCATTGATGCCCAGGTACAAATATAGGGGCCTGGAAGTAGCAAGCTGCTGTAACAAAAGGGGAATCAGTTTGGGACTGGAAACTAAGAAGACAATTCAATAGTTTGTGTTTTGTTGCTGTCGTCATCGCTGTTGTTGTTGTTTGTTTTGTTTTGTTTGTTTGTTTGTTTCAGAGAAAGACTAGTAACTGAGTATGTAGTGGTAAAACAATGCTATATCCATACATTAAAAAAAAAGTTGGATCCACACTTTACATCAATTATACATAGAAGTGACATTTACAGACTGAGCATGGGAATATAAGTTATACACATATTTATATGCATATAACAATGATTAATGAAAAAAGGTCACAAATTTGAAAGAGAGCAAGGAGAGGTATGTGAGAGATTTTGGAAGGAAATGGGGGAAGAGGAAATGGTATAATTATATCATAATTTCAACAGCTAAGAATTAATTCAAAAACTAACTCCAAATCACTTCTCATTCTGTTTTGCTCTTACAACAATGGATCACCCAAAACTGGATTGTTTATAAGGAAAGAATCTTAGCCCACACTCCTGGAGTGTAGATGTCTACGGAAAAGTGACTGCTTTAGCAGGCGCCAAGTGATACATTTTTATATTGCAGAAAAATGGAAAAGGAGGCAAGCATGTGCTGAAGAGAGTAAATAGAAAGTTCAGGCCTGCTTTAGAACAAGCAGCCATTGTGGTAACTAACACGGTCCCACAGTGGTGCCATCAATCTGAGCATGCACATGAAGACAATGTTTCTGTGACACAAGTATCTCTTAAATATTCCACCTCTCAAAATCAATACGTCTAATTATGGGACAAGTTCCAGAGAGAACAAACTGTATTCAAACAGTAGCCAGATCAATAATTTCGATATAAAAGCAATGACTATAAAAATGCAAGAAGAAAACAAAATATAGGAGTAAATTGTTGTGATCTTGGGAAGCCAATTTTTTTTGAAAATATGAATAGCATAATACATAAAATAACAAATAAAAATAAATCCATATGTATTATTTCCTCAGAATTCAATATCTCCATAAAATATACTAATATGACAATTTAAAACAAGCCAGAATAGGATCAACTATTTGCAGGATAAATATCTCACTAAGGACTTTCATTGAACTGTCTAAAATTTCTCAAAACTCATCCATGAATGATTTATACTTTTAACTTCAGCACTCAGTGGCAGAAGCAGATGAATTTCTCTGAGTTCCAAGACAGCCTGTTCTACAAAGTGACTCCCAGATCAGTCAGAGCTACACAGCGAGACACTGTCTCAAAAACTAAAATCAAATCTGAAGACTGTAAAAATAAAACAATAACCCTTCACACTAAAATAAGGGAACTAATAATGTAACATATTTATATAGCTGCTTTACCAAAGGAACATCTACATGGCAAAACCTGATCATTGATGCCAGGCTACAGGGGAAAAATGAAAAGTGTGGCCTCAGTATTCATCCACTACAACAGCTGACACCAAGTCCTCATCGCATCCATTTAACAAGGATCTTAAAAGCTTGGAACTCTCCTTTTCCCATTTTACACGGTGGAAGTACAACTGGTTACAACCTTCATAGAAGAGCCATTAGCACCTGTGTTTTACAGTACTGGGGATTAAACCCAGGATGGGCTTTTATATGCTAGGCAAGCTTTCTTCCACTGAGATACCCCCTTGGCCCTTTAGTTTGACATCTTTAAATGATTAAATAAAAATCTAGTATGTGATTTATATATTCTACTCCAAGGCATTCCCCAAATAGTAACAAAGTATATGTGCAAAGGATAGCTAGTATATGAATAATTATAGCAGCCTTGTCTGTCTTAACTGGAAATGTCAGTCATCTATGTAAATAAATAAATGTCAGTATGTTCCTACATTGGGATACTACTAAGCAATAAAAAGTGAAATACTAATACAACTTCATATATCAAAATTAATATGAGGTATCTACAATACTTCATCAAAACATGTTAAAATTCAGAAAATGAAGACTCCTGGCCAAAGGCAGATTAGTAGTTTTCTTGGAACAGGTCAATGAGAGTGAGCATGAGAATTATAATAAAGCGAGAGGAAAACTTAAAAATAGTATATAGATGGATGAACTATGGTGATGGTTTCATGGTATGTACACATGTCAAAATGTACTTATTGCTAAGCCTTCAAAATATGCAACAACTTTACCTTCATAATCATACTTCAGGAAATGAAAATGGACCGTAAAAGTCTACAGGCAGGGAAGTGCACAGTTATGAACAAGCCCTTCCTTTCATGAAGTGAAATGGACTGGCTTATCTGGAGCAGCGGGCTGGAGAGCATGAGCGAAGAGTACAGGAGAGAATCCAGAAACAGGGGTGGGGATAAGTGCTTAGCCTCTGAATTCCAAGACTTGTGGAGATGGATTGGAGAACTTCTAGGACACAGCAGTCCCAATGAGAATTGTGTAGTATCTGTCCCATGAAGTGGAGTGAGATCAGAGTTTTGACACGCCCACTCCAACCCTGTGTTTTGAGAGATCCAGAGCAGATATACTTGAAAAAGCCTCATGTGAGTGTGGATTTGTCTTACAGTGCTTTGCAATGGGTTATGAGTGTTCATGCTGTTGTAATCCAATAGCATAAGGTACTGGCTTAGAAGTTACCAACAGTGTCCCCTGCCTTACAGAAGCTTCTCAGCCTCATGAGGGACCCTAGATGAGAGAAGCATGGGAGAATGGCAAAGTAGAAGGATCCGGAGGATCCTAGAAGCCTACAAGAAGAACATTATGATAGCCAGATAGCCAGATTTTGTCCCAGGGGTCCCACTCAAACTATGGCACCAGCCAAGGACAATATATGCAGTAAACTTCAAACCCCTACCCAGATCTAGCCAATGGACAGGACATTCTCCACAGTTGAGTGGAGAGTGGGGACTGACTTTCACACGAACTCTGGTGCCCTATATTTGACTACGTCCCCTGGATGGGGAGACCTGGTGGCACTCAGAGGAAGGATAGCAGGCTACCAAGAAGAGACTTGATACCCTATGAGCATATACAGGAGGAGGAGGTCCCCCTCAGGAACAGTCATAGGGGAGGGGAGTAAGGGGAAAATTGGAGGGAGGGAGTAATGGGAAGATACAAGGGATGGGATAACCACTAGATGTAATATGAATAAATTAATAAAAAAACAAAAAAAGTTACCAACTATTGTACTCCATAGAATGGTCCACCAGTGGCATCTGATCCATAAACCCTGGAATCTGTGATTCACTTTTGTTGTTTAGAAGTGAGATTTAGCAAACATGATCCAAGTTTATCCCAGATTGATCCCTAGTACCACATAAAATGGGTATAGTGGTACATGCCTACAATCCTAGCTCTCAGGAGTTTGAGGCAGGAGGATTGGAAGTTTAAAGTCATCTTTGACTACACAGTGAGGCCGAGGGATACAGAGACCAAACTTAAAAAGGAGAAAAACAAAGCAACAATAACAAAAAAATCCCTATTAGCCATATGTTTTGTATGTAGAAGGGACATGACTCACTGAGTAAGAGAAGGCAGATTGTGCCAACCAGTGCCCAAGATGATTCCCTTCCTGGTCTTCATAGCCTTGTATACCATTCTCACATAGACTCTCTGAGCTAAATTATGTGGCCAATAAAATATGTCAAGAAGGGTGGTATGTTTCCATATCAGTTATTGATTGATTATCACCTACCTCCAAAACAGCTTTGTCTGTTTTGTACAAATAAGTCCACCAAGTACTTCCTTTTGTCACCTGTCACGGTGGTACACACTAGGGGCATGGCCCTAGAGATAAGGTACAGGAGGGGAAGTTGTTCTCTTCAGTCCCAAGACATTCCTTCTCAGGCACCCGAAGCACACCTACCTTACCTAGTAGTGCACAGCTCCTGTAATTGGGCAGCTTCTCCAGCATCCAGCTCCACCCAAGGCTCCATTCTAGACCTTCATCAGCATCTAAGAGCAAACAGAATGTCTCCAGTAGAACACCATCCATGGAATATTAGATGCATCTATACATCTTGAGGAAGTCCAGGAAAGTTTTTCCCACCAAGTTCCACAAGCAAAACTTCATGAAGAAACCTGCAGTGCCAGGTCATGGCCACACCTCCACTGGAGACTCACTCAGCACTGTGAAGGGACATAGGCAGTCTACACTTCCTCCATTCCTATGTTCTTTCAAGTTCTTTTTACTTGTTTTTCCTCAATTCAGCCACTTGTTGTGGTTAATGATTCTCCATTCTGAAATTCTTCTTCAAGCAGGCAAGTAAGTCCCCTGATCTGAGAGAGTCCAAAGCCCAGCTACTTCTCGGTTCATTTATAAAAAGAACACCCCAGTTTCTGTCTTATCACATGCTCTCTGGTAAGTAGCATTGCGTGAAAATGGCTACTATGCCCTGAGCAGCAACTAGAGAGTCAACTGTGAGCCACTAAGGTTTCTGGCCAAAAACCATGGAAAGCACCTTGAAAGTGAGTCCAAAAAAAAAAAAAAAAAAGTGAGTCCAGTGAGCCAGTCAGACTTTGGAGTACAAAAGCAGCTGGAGTGCATCTTGACAGCAGCTACTTAAGAAACTGGCTCAGAGCATAAGCAAGCTCTTCACAGAGCCTTAGCCTCAGAAACTGAGATAACACAAGTTTAGTTTTGTTGTTTTATTTTTAACTCTTATTATGTTTTAGTATGTGTGAATGAGGACACTTGTTTTGTTGTTGTTTGGTTTTTGTTGTGATTATTTTGAGACGGAGTTTCCCTGTGTAGTTCAAGCTGTCCTGGAACTCACTCTGTAGACCAGGTTGACCTTGAACTCATAGACCTCTGCCCACCTCTACCTCCCAAGTACTGAGATTAAAGGTGAGAACCACCTCTACCTAGCATGTTTAGTTTTTTAAATGTATTTTTATTTATTAAAATTTATGCACATTATATTCCAGGTTGTTATCCCTCACTTTTATCTTCCCATTCCCACCCTCCCTCCCTCTTCTTCCCTATTCCCCTCCTCTAGACCTCTGATGGGGGCCCTACTACCCAACTGTCTGGCCACAGCCTCTCAGTTCTCATCTGGATAGCTTGTATCCCTTTGCTCTGTGTGCCCACAAGGCAGTCTTGCCAAGGGGCAGTGACCAAATTATCGGCACCAGAGTGAATGTCAGTTTCTGCAGAAGTACCCCCTCCTCCCCACCATGTGGAAAGTCCATCATTTACATCTGAACAGGTGATCTTGGTTCTGTGCCTCCACTTTCCTTTGTTGGTTCATCAGTTTGTGCAGGCCTCCCTGTGTCCAGATCTGCAGGCCTTGATGGTCTCCCAGTGAAGCTCCTGCTCACCACCCCACGGACCTTCCACCCCTCACTCTTCCCCTATTACTCTCAGCACTTCATCCAGACTCCACATCATGGCCCAGTATCTGTCTTGATTCCCCTCTGGGTAGAGTCTCTCAGAGGAGATCTATTTTGGGCTAATATACACTTATAAGTGAGTATATACCATGCATGTCTTTCTGGGCCTGGGTTACCTCACTCAAAATGATCTTTTCTAGTTTTCTAGGCAAATCCCAAGAGTTTCTTGTTTTTAATAGCTGAATAGTATTCCATTGTGTAAATGTAGAACAGGTTCTTGACCCATTCTTCAGTTGAGGGACATCTAGGTTGGTTTTTTTGTTTTGTTTTTGTTGTTTGTTTGTTTGTTTGTTTGGCCATTTGATCTTCCTTTGTTGATAATTCTCTGTTTAGCTCTGTACACAATTTTTTAATTGGATAATTTGGTTTGTTTTGTTTAATTTCTTGAATTCTTTATATTTTATATATTAGGTCTTTGTCAAATGTGGGGTTGGTAAAAATATTTTCTCAATTTGTAGGCTATTACTTTGTTCTGTTGACAGTGTTCTTTGCCTTATGGAAGCTTTTCAGTTTCGTGAGGAGCCATTTATTCATTGTTCATCTTAGAGTCTGAGCTGTGGGTATTCTGTTTAGGAAGTTGTCTCCTGTGCAAATGGGTTCAAAGCTCTTCCCTACTTTTTCTAGTTTTTCCATTGTGAGATTATATGTATCCTGTATTTTCTTGCATATAATTGACCTTTTCTTTGTTCTTTAGGTTTAGGGCTTTGATTATTATGTGGCTGGAGGAATTTCTTTTATGGTCTAGTCTATTTGGTGTTCTGTAGGCCTCATATAATCAAGGGCATCTCTTTCTTTAGGTTGGAGAAATTTTCTTCTATGATTTGCTCAAAAATATATTCTGGTCCTTGGATCCTGGCATCTTCTTTTTCATCTATTCTTATTTATCTTTTCATGATGTTCTTGATTTCTTGGATGCTTTGTGTCACCAATTTTTCTGTTTTAATATTTTCTTTGAGAGATGTATCAATTTCTTCAGTTGTATTTTCAATCCCTGAGATTCTTTCCTCCATTTCTTGAATTTTGTTGGTGATGCATATCTCTCTGACTCTTGATCTCTTCTCTACGTTTTCCATTTCCAGAGTTTTCTCAGTTTGTGTTTTCTTAGTTGATTCAAATTCTGTTTTCATGTTTTGAATAGCTTTAATCATTTCATATGTCTGTTTGATTGTAGTTTCTTGTTTGCCCTCAATGGCCTCTACTCATTTGTTTGCATTTTGCTATAATTCTCGAAAGGATCTATTCATTTCTTTATATTTCTCAAATAACTGCATAAGCAAAGCTTTAAGGTCACTTTTCTGAGATTCACCTGCCTCAGAGAGCCCGTTGTTTGGGATTCCTGGTGGAGCCATGCTGTTCTAGTTTTTGTTGATTGTGTTCTGACCCCTTCCTTTAGCCATCTGCTGAGGGGGCTCATGTTTTCTAAGCTGGCAGTCGGGGTTAGGGGGAGGGTAAATTGCTTTAGAAGGCAATTGCTTGGTTTCATGGGTTAGTAGACACTGTCCTCCTGTAACTTTGTCTGAGGTCTGCCACCTGAGATCCAGGATTTACCAGGATTTCTCTGAGGGATCAGCGGCAGAGTAGGACAGTGGCTTGGAGGCCAGACTGCTATATCTGGGATCCAAACGCTGTTCTTGAGGGTCCGGGGTTTCACTGCACTGATCCTCTGTTCCCCAGGGCACCTGAACTTACTCCAGTATTCAGAAGAGTGTAGAGTGCTCAAAGTTTGTGACTCCCAAACCCAGGAGACATCCAGCCATGATGGGGTGGAGGTTCTGATCCTCACCAACTGTTTGGACTGAGAAGCACCCAAGTCAGTAATTTAGACTCAGTAACCTCTCTCTAGTGTTCAAAAAAGAGCAGGGTGCTTGGAGCTTGTGACTCCTGCACCTCAGCTATGTCTGGTTGCAATGAGGGTTGAGGGGCTCCTGGTTGATCCCTTCAGTCTGTTTCGCAGCCTCTGTTCCTCTGTTCCCTAGACACAGTACACACTGGACACCGCCATCTTGGAATCCACATGTTCAGTTTTAAAGCCACTGTTTTTTAGGGTGATTCATTATAGAGCAATAGATATCCATGAAACGTGGCTTAAAGTTTGTTTTTATTATAAATCAAATTATTTTTAGATTCAATATGATGTGCCTTCTTTGTGATCTAGAATTCTGCTCACTCAGTGAGTATAATTAGTTCACCCGACACTCAAGCAACATTTGTAACATGATGCAATGACCACAGAGTCTAGCACATAGCTGTCAAGGTGTCATCAGGGAAAAACAACTGTACCCCATTATCCTCAGTCTCAAAGCCTCGCTATTGCCACCTACTTTGTGCAGTCATGAGTAATTACTATAAAATTTAATAAAAACATACAGTAAGTGTGACACATTGATTAGAATTAAGATGATAAAATTACATGAATCTGTACATAGAATAAAAACAATTCATGATACTTTGTGTAAGAATAATATTGTGTGAAGTATATGCACTCTATAAGTTCACCTTCCAAATACACTAGTTTAGATGGCCGCCATTCATGAACTGTTTGTTTATTTCACTGTAACTGTCACTTGATTATATGCTTTACTGCAGTAAATATTATGTTCCTTTCATTCACAAATATAGCTTCATTACCAACAATCACATGTGACAAAAGTTGCTCAGAATAAAAGAGATTTAAAATAAGAGTTCTGGGATGTACAATATTCCTGAAGAAATTTTAGTCACTACCATCTTTGGTGGTATCAAACTGAGTTTTAAAAATATAATTTTTGAGAATCTATAATAAAGTGCATTTCTTTAATAGTGGATGGTACTAAAAGTGTATTTTGTAATCTTTTGTGGACATAGAATAACACTACATCTTTTAAGGGAATTTTGGCTCTTTACACCATAAGCTATCTTTTAAGAATCCCCTGTGTTAAGACTATTTCCATTTGTTTCATTTTAGCAAATGGATTTGGACATTGTGCCCAATATAGTTTTATCAGAACAACTGACATTATGGAACAATACCTTTGGTGGTTAGCAATGTCTCTCCGTAGCACTGGCTGTGACAGTGTGTGGTGGTGGCTAATGATGTCCCCTCCTTTTATCATATGGAATTTAGTACAAGGTCAAGGAGGTCAGGTTCCACATTTACAATGAAATTATGGTGTCTTCATTAAAAGGCAAATCCTTCATTTCAAAAATGTGAATGGTTCTTAAAATAGAAGACTGGATGGCTTAATGTAGGTGCCAAAGAAAGCCTGATTCAGGAACTCTCCCTGGAACCATTCCCAAAACATTTTCATTTGATTATGGATTGAATATATTTTTTCATTCATTTTAAAGTCTTGCTTCCCTGTATGTTGTTCTGAGATAGGCAAACTAACATTGGTAGGCAAACTGGCCTCAAAAAAGTCATGCCACTTCACTTAATTGATCCCTTTCTGTTGACTTATTGGAAGGGTGGGTGCCCGTATTCTTGTTTACAGCTGTCAAGGTCACATATGTTCATGCTAACTGCACATACTGCTGCTCTGCCTCCCAAAAATAAGAGATTGCTGATTTCCACGGGTGACCCCACAATCCTCACAGGTAACGAAGGCAAGGGAATGCCAGGCATGGAGAATTATCTGCTGTACATTGGCAATGCTTCCTATTGTTTTTATATGTTGTTTCTGTTTGCCCTATTTTTGTCTTAGTTGTCTTGCTTTTAAAAATATATAATTCTTTGTGACAAGTGTCCTTTCACCTATCCCCCATCCTTCCTTCCTTTGGCCCCACAGTGCCAAGTCCACAAGCTCTAGAACTCAGGCCATGCCTTCTAAACCTCACTGTGTCATCATATCCTCTGTCCTGTTACACAGGATTTGGGTAACAGTTACATAAAGTAGTACTTGTCAAAGTATCCCATGAGCTGCAATGTTTTCTAAGGCTCCAGGGGATAATTATTCTAGCTAAACCCACTTGTTTGCCCTCTACCTACAATTGAATCTCTTTGTGTGAAAATCCTCTCCTTAGCCTGTTGTAATTGACCAGCTTTCCAAGACCAGCTGAGCTTCACCTTTCTTCTGAAATCCTCCTTGACCTCTCTCAGCTTGGTCTGCCAACTCTGAACATCCAACTGTGAACTTCTATAATTTCCTAATTGTTTTCACCCATTTCAAAAGCACCATTGAGTCTTTCATCATTGACTATTTTTACCTGTTGGGTTTTCCACCTCCACACTACCACAGGTCCCATAGGATCCCATTAGACAATACGCATGCCCTGTTAACTGCTGATCACTGCTCTCACATGCACAGCCCACAAGCCTCGGTAAGGGATGCAAGCATGCTGTGTTTCATATAACTTGTGTCTTCTTTTTTGTTGTTGTTGTTTAGCTTTAGGTTTATAGACTTTCCTTTTACATTGGAATTTTGTTATTATTATTGCATGTGTGTTTGTCTGTGTATGCGTCTTTGCAGTGTATCTATGACATGTATATGTGAGTCCATGTGTGGGGGCACATTCATGTGAATAAGGGCACATACATAGCACCATACACATGCGGTAGTCAAAGGGCAACTTTGGGTGTTAGTGTTCGCCTCCCACATTGTTTGAAATAGGGTGCCTTTGTGCTTTTCTGCTGCATAGGCCAGGCCACCTGGCCTATGCTGTCCCATGATTTCATCTCCCATACCCTTATAGGTGTACTGAAATCACACACGTTCGCACTGAGTATCTGGCCTTTCTTCCGGCTCCATGAACTAGAACCCAGGCCCTCACTTTGTGTACTCACCAATGATCCATCTTACTGGTCCCAGAACCAACCTCCTTTCTCCTCTCCCTTTCCAAATATTATGGCACGAGATGCTTCATTTGGAATCAAACTGGAAAAATGGCTGCAACAATTTAAAGTGCTAATGTAAACTTCTCAAAACCTTTATATTTGATTTGGAGCAATGAGGGAAGAAGGGGACACCTGCCTAGCCAGCCAGATCAGCCAAATCAACCCTGGTGATCAATACTGTGACAGATGTCACAGCAGATCACCCTCACATCCTTAATTTGGAACTGAACATTTTAAGTTAATATTTTAACTTTCAGTTTTAGGCTGTGTGTGTTCAATATGAATATCTTTTATTAGTAAATAAAAAAATAATAAAAATTTCCGTATCACTGATTTACTGAACTACTTAAATAAAAGATTATTCTAAATATAGCTTAAATAACAAGACTAGGTCCAAATTAGGAGCAAATTCCGTTCAAATGATTTCTTGTGAACATATGCCATTCTCTTTTAGTAGACCTGACTTCTTTTTTTCTACTTAAAAAAATTACCTGAAATAAGACTACATATGAAATAACATCATTAAAATTAGGGACTCCAAGGCTGGAGTGATGCCTAGGTAAAAGCACTGACTGCCCAAGTCTGAGGGCCAGAGAGGGAATCTTCAGAGTCATGTAATAAGCCCAGCACAGCTGCACATGCATCTAACGCCAGCACCAAGGAAGAGATCCTCAGTAACAGGCAAATCCCAAGAGCTTAGTGGAAATGGGTGGTTTCAAATGAATGGGAGATCCTTTCTCAAGGTAATATCGTGTAGAAGTAGAGTGAAAGACAGCATATGTTCCCTGCACCTGTAGGCTCATGGAAGTGTCTAGCTATATGCTCACATGAACATACCCCCATACACATAAACAATATCACAATATCATCTTCTAAGAATCTATTTTATAGTAAAGGAAAAATGTCTCAATTTTTCTAAACATCTAATCACAAACACATTAACTTCACCCTTCGGGAACTGAAGAGAGGAAAACAACTTAAGTATGAAAACAGTACAAAGAAACCTACTACTTTGTTTGCTAATTTAAAAATGAAACAAGGTTGAAGGAGAGTTTAATTGATGTAGTGTAGTTTGTCATCTTAGAGTAATGTTTTTTTTCCTCAGCAAAATGTTACACAAGGCATATAGCATCATAATATTTTTTTATTTGCTTCATTCAAAATACCCCATTAAGTATGAGTCTGAATACAATGCCTTGCCCAAGTTTGCACCATCAGGGCAAAGTTCACTACGCTTCACAAAACTTCACGTAATTAAACACACCACCACGCCTTTGCCTTCACTGCAATGATCATAATGTCTCACAGACAGTTTTTAATGAGTTTGCACTTTGCTGTACCCCTCATATATTTTCCTCTCCTTCCAGGCACGGGGGATGAAATTGTGATCAACATTATGAAATTGGATCACAATTATGACTTTAATCAAAACAAACCCAGCCTCATGCCATAGGTGTGGAAATCCGTTTGCTCTGCTCTCCTATTGCAGTCCGATTTTGTAATCAGCGCTTTCAGCCAAATGCAGGGTGTAAATTATATGGAAAAATGAGAAGGCATGTTCCGTCTCATGCCGTTGCCAGGTATGCTTCATTTTTAGATATAAACAATGAGAGAAAGTCAAATTTCACAACAGTTGAGTCACAGCTGCCTTTGTGAACACTTGTTTATTTGTACTTTCTCGTGATTTTCCTAAAGGTGTTCTCTGGTTTGGGGTCTTTCTTTACCTCTTCCAGCATAGTACGCATGCTTATTTCATTACCATAGAGTCATTCAACAGGAAACTTCCCCATAGATTAAGTTTTTATCAAACACTCATCATGCGCAGAGTAAAGAGTGACCAGGGGAGGGCACAAGACAAGCCGTGATCATGAATATTGCTAAGTTCATTCGTCTCACAACCAGGTCCAGGTTTCCTGATCTTAATTCACAGCAGTGAATTGTGACTGTCAGGTGTCAAAACTAAAGACTAGCTGCCCTGGTTGCTCCACAGAGACCTCTTTCTCAGCACTGTCCAGGGAGTGTCTACAAACCAATCAGAACCAAAACAAGTATGCCTCTCCTCTATAATGACAGGCAGGATTAGGGGACCTTAAGGTGACCTTAAGATGACATCTAATTAAAGGAAAAGATTTCTTGACAATTCAGTAGATTGTTTTTAGTGTCTCCATTAAAGCACTTTAAAGTAAAGCACTCCGTTAAAGAACATTCCATGAAGAGTTTTCCATTTCCCTACAGTGAGAACCACAGAGCTATGAAGGAAATACGCCATGCTGAGGACCCTGGCCTTTTCATTTCACTGCCTTTGTCTTGTACACTAGTTTACTTTCTATGGTTTTGAAAGAGGAATCCCATGTGACTGAGAGCGAGAATATCCATAAAATAAGTCCAGCGTTTTCATTCAGAGCAGCTAACTGACCCTCTGAGCACCACCATGGAAACACCCAAAGGTGTCAAAGACTAGAATTTTTATGTGAAATTTTCTCCTGTTTTATTCTCTAGCTTTTTTCTAGTCTAGAAAATACATCTATTAATATACAATCACTTAAATTGCCTTCTTAGTTTAATAATAATCACAAATTAATGGTGTGTAGTCACATGTCCGTTTTCTTGGAGGAAAATAGCCATATGCTTCAATAACTAAAACTTCTATTTCCACAAACTAATTAAAAGGCCTTGTGGCACAGTAATCAGAAAAACAGGTGTTTCATTTAGTTTCTCTCCCTTCAAGGTTGAATAGCCGCAATTCAGACTTCCCTGCAATTCCTTTAAAGTCAAAGAAAAGTCACACAGCCCTATTTGGCCTATCAGATGACAATGTCCTTCTGTTCCACTCCAGAATTTTGATGGAATATAAATCATAGACAGCATACTGTTTTTTACAGAACAATACGTTAAATTATGAGTGCTATTTTTCCCAGTAGATTTTTTTCCACAATAGTCTTCAAAAGAAAACCAGATTTTAAACGTGTTTATTTTTCTCCTTGCGACACTGAGAACAGGAGTATATATAACTATATCCATATATTGACTCTTTGAAGGAATGTGGCTCTCTGTAGAAGATATGTCCCCAAAATAGCTCTCTTATCAAAACCACATCTCTAAGACCTGCTCTTCTGAGTTCAGGGTGCATTGCACACTTGATAATGCACGCAGTAACTTTTGGAAGACTCCAGCCTTATTCCTGCCGTTAATTATTTAGACTCTGACATATTGCAATAAAACATTTCATCAAGCACTCCAGTCCAGGGAACGATACGCATCAACACTGTATTGGTAATGCAAAATAAATGGATCGGGGTTGAAAATAATGAGTTTGGTGGATTACATCTGTCACTGTGAATTATTATTGTTGAACATAACAGGGCAGAGCACTACAAAAATAAAGCTTGTCTTCTCTAGTTAAAGGTGAGACAACTACCTCTAATGAGATACAGAAATTCAAGTGTGAGTTATTAATTATGTACACAAAAGGTTTATCGACTTGCCCAATCTTACGTTTTTGTATGTATATAAGGACAGAACAAAAAAGTCGCCTTTGCTAAAGCTGGTGATAGTTCCCAGCAGCCTCTTGCCAGACTAGAGAAGACATTCTGTTTGGCCATACTCGACCATGCAAAGAGAAAAAAAATGCTTGAATGCATGACAAGGCACCAGCCCCAGCAGGTCCCCATTTCGCTCTGCTCTTCCCAAGGCTTGCTGTATGATACACATTTCATTTGTAAGAATATAGTCAAACCACCTTTAAATTCAATGTCAGCTTCCGTATAGTCTTCACCACTCTGTATATAATGTGTTTTTTAATTGACCGAATTTGGCATCTTGCTCTTTCTATAACTAGAAACCTGGAAAGAGACTTTTGTGAAAAATAATCCAAGTTGCTTCTCAGTAAATCCCTCATTAGTAATAATAATAATGATAAATAATGATAATAATAATAATAATAATAATAATAATAATAATAATGTCAATCCCTATTATTCAGGAGAATACTTGAGGCAATATTTGATTTCATCAGCCTGTGTTGCCTCCTCAGAGAAAGAGGAGACACTAAACTGTCCAGCTTAAAAATATTTTTTTTGCAAAATTGTGATTATAAAACTCTCTAGGCTTGACCAACTATTTAAATACTTTAGTGCGTGTGTGTGTCGTTGCCTTGTCATGACTTTTGTGAGCATATATATTATATGACAAACTCTTATCATTTGATGAGCATATTTGTTGTTGGACAGTGAAATTATTTCTAGTGTTTCAAAATGTATTTGTATACATCTATAGTAATACAAGCTACATGCATGTGGGAGCCCCTGGAGATCGAGAAGAGTGTTATATCCCTGCTAGAGCAGGAGGTACAGCAGCTGTGATCTTTCAATGTGGGAACTAGGAACCAAAGTTGGGTTTTCCACGAGAGTACTATGGGTCTATTAATCACTGAGCATCTCTTCAGAACACGCTCTCTTTAATAATTTTTTAATTATTTCAAAGTTGTTAAATAACTATAAAATATGAATCAGCCATGTGCCTCTTTGTGCATATCTATAGATATTTGCTAACTGGTACTGTGAGAAAAAGATAAAATGTTTTCAGATTTGAACAAGAAAATGTAGTTGGTAACATGTCCCTGAAATGACAAGTTCCTGATATTGTGTTTCTGAGACACAGTTTGGCCCCATGATCTAAACTACCTGAGTTCAGTCTTCAGAATTCACGTGGTAGAAAGGCAGAGCCAACTACTGAAAATTATTCTCTTACTTTCATATATGTACCATGCCATGTTCACGAACACACATGTGCACATGCATGCATACATACATACACACATACACACATACACACACCTGTATACAAAAATATATGTTACATATATAGGCTTAATATATGTATACAAAATTTGAGATGTAAGCATGGAGAAAGAAAGCCAAGGGAATCAGAAATACATATTTCTTAAAAGAAAATCTAACATGAGACACATGCTGCTTACATATAACCTGAAAATGGAGTTTGTCTCTCCTTTTATTTCTCATGGAAGAACAACTATGAAGCAAAGGAGTCAGAGTGAAGTTCGGTATCATCCATTTGGATCAACTTGAGAAACCAAGCATGGAGAAAATATTGCTGGTGAGTGATACAGAGACTATTAATAAGTGAGAAAAGCTTTCTGGAAGGGGTTTGGGTGCTGAGGTGCTCGGGGACATCAGAGTCACTTTGTTGGGATGATGTTAGTTCACAGGGCATTTTTTTCAAATCATTGACAAGCATATAGCTTTTGTACAGTGTCAAATATTGTAAATTGCCACTATAGAGAAATAGCTTCAGTTGTATTCGTGGCTTCTATTTTTCTGGATTGTGATCTTAGATGAATATGCGTTTACATTAGTACTGCTTATATTAGGCTATTTATAAATATATAATCATGCTTTCTAATTGCTCTCACAGATAACATGTCTCACTAAAGACAGTGCTGAGCAATGATTCCATTGCACTGTTGAGACAAATGAAAGAAAAAAACAACAGCTAAAAACAAATTATTGGCTAATTAAAAATCTATATTTATACAGACATAATTTTATTTATTTTTTTACAAAATAAACCTTCCTATTACAACAAATGAAATAAGAAAATTGAGCAGGAATATTATCCCAATGTTGAAATATAATGTTCTCAGAAGAAAAACAAAGCCAATTCTTCATGTCATTCCATAACATGGCTGCAAGTCTCCTATTAGAAATAATTCCACTATGCATTGTATTCCTGTAGGACAAAGGAAAATTAAAATTCTTGTAGATAGAAAGAAGTAATAGAATCAGAGTCTCCTTGGACCAACCTTGACTTAATTTGGTTCAAGGAAAGAAAATGTTTTCCAAAATCAGACATCCTTCCGTGCCCACCTATGAATTCACTTAAAGACAGAAACCAGGATCACAGCCTTTGTTTATGCTAAGACTTTTTTTCTAACCTACAGTGTATCTACTTTTACCAATTGCCCTTCAATACACACACACACACACACACACACACACACACACACACACACACACACAGAGTCTATTTAAGGCTCTATATCTGGGTAAATTTAACTGCAGAGTTAGCAAGGTGGTTTGCCACTAAGGCTGACAACTGAGTTCAATTTTCAAGACTCATCCAGCAGAAAAAGATTGCCCTAGATTGTCCTCTGACTTCCAGCTGTATACCATGGCATACGGGCCAACATGCATACACATATCTCCAGGTGCGTGTACACACCCTTGAGCATGTGTGCACACAGGCACACCAACACACTTTAAATGAAAGTAAATGACTACATAACTAATTAAAATTACAATTGCACAGGAAACATAAATATTAAATTTGTACACACACATATATGTAATAAAGCACAAGGTGGTAAGTAAAGCAACAACAAAGTCAAGAACTCTGTGAAAGTGACTCCTCAGTATGCTTTAAGACAGAAACAAAATATTCATAAAATAACACAGCTTTTGATTTAGTCTTATAACTACTTTTTAAACCTAAATGACACAATAAATATCAATATCCCTTTAGAAACAAATACAAAATTCAGCAGTTTTTTTTTCCTAACTCAAAGAAATGCTTACTTTGAAAATAGCCTGTTCCATTCTCCCACTGGTATAAAATGACATCTAGATGTCTCAGGCCTCCTGTCCCCCTTTATCGTTATATTATCCCTTTATATCATACCAATATAATGTTTATGTTCCATTCTCTGACAATCATGCCACAGAAACAGCACTCTAAAGCAATGTTCATGCATCTTTGCAGCAGTATGATCCATTTTTGTTCTTTATGTTTTCTATTATTTGTTTCATAAAGAAATTGACTTTTTGTTTGTCTTTTGGGTTTTATTGGGGGTGACTTCACCATGCATCACCACATAAACTTTTATGTATAAAATAAATCAAGGGTCTGGGGAATGGATGAGCAGTTAAGAGCTCTTATGGCTCTTTCAGAAGACTATAGAGTTCTGTCCCCACAGAAGGTGCCTCTCGACCACCAGCCCTAGGAGACCTGACACCTTTTTCTGGCTTCTTCAGATACCCACACTCATGTGCACACACACACACATACACACAACTAAATAAAAACATTTTAAAGCCTTTTAAAAGTCAATTGTTTTCAAGAACAACCAAGTGTCATTTCCATAGAAAGTTCTAGAAAATGAATGAAGATGTGTATTTCATAGTCACACCTGATCTACTTCTGGGTTCTAGCATGAGAATGCACAAGTGAGCACAGAGTAAGAAGAGAAGACAGCAGGACAACATACCCAGTGCTGATAAGCATGGAAGAAAAATGGCTTCTAAAAAGGTTAGGGGAGCTTTTGTGTGGGGAGGACTCAAGTGGGGAGAGATGAGGGGACCTGGACACCAGACTGCAAAGAGAACGAAGTTGAAGGACTCACAGAACCAAGGATGGGATAAAAATGACTCAGAATGGTAAATAAATTAGGAAACAGGCATAGGCCCTGATGTCATGAGGTTTCCGCTGCTGAATAACACAAGCCAGTGGCAAGTATGTAAAAGGTGATAAGCGCACTGAGCAGAGAAGCAGTGTGTGCTTAGAGGGCTCGTGACAGGGTCCTCTGTTCCAAACCTGGCGTCACAGGAAAAAGTGACATTAAGATAACTTTAAGAATCGTTGGTTTTAAGAAAAAGGAACAGAAAAAGTACCCTGGTTATGAAGAATAAGATATTATGACAAGATTATAGTTGAACCATATTGTCATGTCAGATACAGGAAGGTATCTGACACCCTCAAAAATGTCACTCATCCTCTGTTTATTTAAGCCTGTGGCCCAGTCACGGGTTCATAGATACTGATTTTAGGCTGAACTCTCCCATTTCAGTGTTCTTCTGAGACAGACTCAAGGCAAATTGTCCTATATTTATTTGGAGCTTCTTCTCTCATTTAACTTGGGAAAAGGTGACAATCACCACCACTGTTTCTTATTTTAAAAGCCTGTAGGACCATTATATGTGTGGAGATTCTATTCTCCCATGAGTTTCCAAATGGTATGAAGATTAACACTATTTAGTTGCACTTTCCATATGTTTCATTATGTGTGTTTTGTCTCTCTTTATGCCAAATTATAAATCACTTGGTGATAGGGCATTTTCTTATTCATAGGACCATGTCTCTATGTGGTCTAAATAAATACTTGTTCTTTGAAATTCCAGTAGGAGGCAAACAAAAACATCATGTATTTGCCCTTTCTACAAAGAATTTATGTATCTTTTGGCATCAAAACAACAGGCATTAGTTATATTTATTTCAACACTTCCTACTACAAAACACAAAGGATTCTTTCATGGGAAGTATGTTTAAGTTATATGATCACTTGATGCTTTTTATCATATACATTTTTTTCTTGAGTAATGCATTTTTCTAATCTCTCTCACACACACTCAAAACAAAACAAAACAAAACAAAACAAAAGCCCAAGGAAGCAAAACAGTGAGAATCCTTAGGTATACGCCTGAGCCCCCATTTTATCCAGTAGTAACTTGCAGTATGAAAGAGTTTTCATATCTTATTCAATTTTACAGAGAGTGCTACTGGGTTGTTAGGAATGGGTCTAATCTAAGTCATTTCTCATTTATAAGGCTGGTGAATCCTCTCAGAATTCTGCCATTTAACAGAGCGCATGTTTCAGTATTAATTTAATAAGATATCCACAGTAATTACTGCGTTAGCTCTTCCTATCTTGACTTAGCCAGAGAGTACATTAAATTTTCTACAAAGATGATCTGCTCAGTGTATGACTAAGGACAAGAGAAACGAAGAGGCCAGGGCTTTTCCGGATAGTTTTATCATTAAGCTGATCAGCTTTAGGGTTGGCCATTAGGAACATACTGATTCCTCTAGCGGAAAAGCTGTAAAAGTGATTAACGCAGCAAGGCATGTTTATCAGAGGGGTTTCCCATGCACTATTCCATCCCATCGACCCACTGACAGGCTAGGTAACGTCCTAGCTGTGTTCATCTCTGAGCTTTTGTGATCTCCGTATGAATCAAAGAGATTTCATGAGCCTGACAAGTGGAAGCCACAAGATCAACCTCCTGCCACATCCATGAACACAGCATTTCCCTGAATTGTCTTGGTTAGGTCATTGCAATCAACTATTCCATAAAACAAAGAAATAAGCTGCTGCCTAGAATGCTGGCACACACCTAGGACTCTAGCACTGAAGAGGATTCATGAACTTGAGGTTTCATAAGAGCTTCATAGTAAGACCTTATCCCAAAACATCAAGAAGAAAGGAAGGAAAAAAGGCAAGAAGGAAGGGAGCGAGGAAGGGAGGAAGGGGAGGAGGCATGAAGGGGACGAGGGATGAAAGAAGGGAAAGAGAAAAGAAAGAGAGAAAGGGAGACAAAGAGAGAGTCCAAAAGAACTGTTCAAAGACAAAATGAATTCCTTTTTCTCATTTAGTTGTTAAAGTTAGAGCATGAATAGAAGCATTTTTGGATTCTCCAGCTCCACCCACAGATTGAGCATTTACTGGAAGTGATCTTCATTACTTTGTGTTTCTATTGTAGGCATAGCTCTTCTCAGAACCTGTTCCAACCATCAAAACAAATTACATGGCAGGCAGACTCCATCTCTATTTCCTCCTGCAGCATCAAACTGTAAGTATTAGATGATGCTAAGCCATTTAGACCTTATGCTCTAACAGCATAGTGGACAAAACTTCCTGGGTATGGGGTATCTTTTTTTGGAAAGAACTTATTTTCACTAATCTGAAAAGGAAATATTTGACAAAAAAAAAAAAAAAAAAAAAAAAAAAAGCCAGCTTCTGTGTTCGAGTGGCCAAGAGAGGTGGCAGGTGCATGCAATGCAGCTGTGTGAGAGCTTAAGGCAGAAGGACTGCCACTTCAGCACAGTATGCATGACAGTATGATCTTGCTTCAAGAAAAAAATGTCCAGGTAAAATATTCATACTGTGAACAATCGAACATACTGTCCGTGCAGAGAGCAGCTCTACACTGGTGATGTAAAAATAGTTTGGCTGGCAACACCTGGCTCCAGAAGGTCAGTCTCGCCTTCAACATCAGTCTTATGGGATCATTATCAATTAAAGCCTAATGGTACCTGGGCACTCTACACTCATCTGATTCATTGGGCACCTCCTCCAAACACAGAGATTGACTTCAGTCCTTCCCCAGGCATCTCTTTATTTCTTGCTCATCTTTCATCAGTGCCTGTCAGTGGAATATAGCCATTCCAGATGGCGAACACAAGTCTAACAGAATTAGGGAAATGAAAAAAAGTTTTGGATCATGGAAATCCCCACTATTTTAAACTGATATTTTATTCATGTTTGGAAAATACTGCTTGTGGCTGTTTCCATCTTCATCTGTTTTGGCATTTCCTGTTTTAATTCAGAAACCAAATGTGTTGCAAACAAGGAGAATTTTGGCCTAATTCCAGATCTGTTTGCCAAAAAGGATCCACCAACCAACCAAATGGCTGTCAAATTTGAGAGAGAGAGAGAGAGAGAGAGAGAATGATTTTACATAAATCACCGCATGTAGTCAAGCTCAGAATTTTCAATGCAACTAGTAAGATGAACTATAAGAAAGCCTACTAAAGAAATCCAAGTCATCACTGGCCAGTTTCATTTGTAGAGGATGTAAAAAGCAGAGGCCCATGCTAGAGAAAAAGATTGCAGATTACATTGTAAGAGAGAAATGGCCTTCTGATCATCTATGTCCAGGTTGTATTCCTATTTCTTTTCCCTTGGCCTTGAAACTTGAAGAAATGTTGGTCATGGTTGATTGGATAGAATCTGAAACTCACTGTAGATCCTAGATCTTTTAACTCTATAACAACAATAATTATAGAACTAAAGAGCTTTACCATCATATTCAAGGGGAGGAGGTGTCCTTCAGTCACAGTCATAGGAAATGGGAATGGGGTGAAAGCAGGAGGGAGGGAGGAATGGAAGGATGCACGGGATGGGATAGCTATTGAGATGTAATATGAATTATTTTATTTTTCAATAAAAAATAATTAAATAATTAAAAAAAGAATGGTTCATACAAGTCTTCACATACCAGGAGACTGGGATAGATGTGAGGAGTTCGTACTGAGACTCTAGGTAAGAGAAATATAGGAGAGGAGGAAATAGAAGGACTCAGAGGATCCTAGAAACCTACAAGAAGAACATCATGATGGATGGACTGGGGCCCAGGAGGTTCTTCTCAAACTATTGCACTAACCAAGGACAATACAATAGTAAATATTGAACCCCTACTCTAATCTACCCAATGGACAAGACATTCTCCACAGTCATGTGGAGAGCCGGGACTGACTTTGACATGAGCTCTGATTCTCCATATTTGACCACCTCCCCCTTGGTGGGGAGGCCTGGTGGCACTCAAAGAAAGAATAAGCAGGCTATCAAGATGAGATTTGATAGCCTATGACCATATAGTGGGGGAGGAGGTCCCCCTCGGCATTAGACTTAGGGGAGGGGAATAGGGTGAAAGCATGAGGGAGGGAGGAAGGGAAGGATACAAGTGATGGGATAACAATTGAGTTGTAATCTGAATAAATTAATAAACTTTTTAAAAAAGAGCTTTACATAAAAATTTCATTTATTATGAATTTGTCTAATAAACACATGGAACCAGCTACAAATTTCTGAGGTCATGGATGTGTGTTGGAGTTGGGCCTCTCAATCCAAGGCAGTTCTTTTCCTACTGAGCCAGCTGATGACACTGATACAGTTGCCTAGCCATGTGAGTCACAGAATCAAAGTACCAATGAATGGAAAATGATCTTCACTCAATATGCCATTTGAGACTCATTTCAGGTATGTTTATAAACAAATGAGCAGACTTCCTTATAGCTTAACCTGGATTAAGGACTGGACAATTTTTCAGAAAGAATGCTATGAGTCACAAACAACACGATTTAGAACAGAGCCAGGAAATATGACCCATTGAACTGTTAATCAAAAAGAAATATCACATCAAATAGCAAGATCTATGTCTACAGTAAGAAAGAGGGAGGATGAAGCGCTGATAAGTTTGTGGTTTTCTTAAGGCAATTGAGAACTAAAGCCTCAGATGATGAAAATTTGCAAAAGCAGTTTAAAGGAAATAGAGCTTTCTTTCCATTGGTAACTATTTCTGCCTTTTGACAAAGAAAATATCAAACATATTTTCTCAAACAAATATGTAAATAAATATATTTAACTTTCTGGGAAGATGACAGAATACTAACCATCTTCTCGAGTAATGTATTTTATATTTATAGATTTCTTTCCCAAGTATTCACCTAATTTTTTTCAAAATGCTTTATCATTATCTCTCTTTTTACTTTCTCAAGAGTTCAAGTTAAGAAACACTGATCGTTAGTAAAGGCTGAGCAATACAAAACAGCCTCACTTCAACCTACTAAAGTGCATTGCCTCTTTAGTCCCCTCTTGTGCAAGGCAAGGAAAATAGACTCAACATTCACTTACCTGCAAAGATCTGAATAATCTATCAATGATCTACAAACCCAAGATTTTCAGTCCTATGTTGTCTCCTAAAAAGCTAGTTTTCCTTATATTGGTTTATAGTCATCAATAAATGCACAGTTGGTATAGTATGAACTCACTTAACAAAGAAAGTGAAATGCTAAAGTGTTCACATTTAGAATGTAAATAGAAAGTCTTCTTACGAATGAACTACACAGACATTCCATTCCTAGGCACAGCTTTTGAAAGCTTGCTCGAAGCACAGGAACACACAGAATACATGTGCTGAACGTGTCTCATATTACAACAGGTTGGAAGAAATGGAGACAGCCACGGACAGACTCTGCTACAGTCTCCAACTACAGAGGGACCTTGTTTTCACACATAGATTTGAAGAGTAGAAATAGGGAGACGAGAGATGAGAAGCCAATCACTCTGGTTACAATCTGACTTTCTCTTGGACTATTCTTCAAGACTTCAAACTTCTCTGGACACCAACAGTGTGAGTGCTGCTGATTCCTCCAGCCACACTGTGAACAGTGCCATCCTGCCTCCTACTTGCACAGCCTAATCCTTCCATTAGGCATCATGAAATTGTTCTTCTACCTTTAACGTTAGCAAAGTTAATTAATTCATATTAATAAAAAAAAATGCCTTGGCAAACCCAGATGAAAACCCTTTCATTGATGCAATCAACTACTTTTCTCCAGATAATTGCCTGCTCAGGCTGAGAAATTGAAAGCATGCCAGGCTAAAATGCTTTTAAAGACTTCAATCAACATTCTCTCCAAAAAAAAAATGAAGAAATAAAAAGCCAGAGGGCAGATCATGGACCACACTCCACTCTTAACATTACCCAGCAACACGTATTTATATTACCAGCACTTGACTTCCAAATTTGACCCCAGATTGGCCTCTGAATTGGTAGAGG
Organism: Acomys russatus; assembly: GCF_903995435.1. NCBI lineage: Eukaryota > Metazoa > Chordata > Mammalia > Rodentia > Muridae > Acomys > Acomys russatus. The sequence goes on from NC_067145.1 coordinate 56,633,210, forward strand.
GAAAGGAAAGGGCAGAGGCTGTATAGTCCAGGGAAAACAGAAACAAACTGTCTTATTAAATTACTTATATTTCTAAGCAAGTTTAAAATAACACAGGACCTTCGTCCTCCAGGCTTGAGATTTAAAGTTTATTTTCAGACACAATGTCATTTCTTACTTATTTCTTTGGCTCCTCATACAGTTGAAAATGGATAAAGGTATTATTCTTTCCTTCAATTTCCTTCAAGATCTTGCTTTGAAGCAAGTATGTATATATATTCATTCCAGGGAAATAAAGTAAACAAGGTTTTATGTTAGGCAACAGTATCAAAAAGATTCTAGTAACTCATAGAACAATTATGAATGACTTTTCAAAAACATAAATTGAACGTGTGTTTATTTAGTGAACTTAGAGATATTAGAATGTTATAGTACCCGCAGAAGTGTGGAGAGTTGAAAAAATTTAACTAAGACTTGGGCTATTGCCTGAAGTAATGTTTATGGTTTGAATATGAACTATTCCACCACCACTATTTATTTTTGAGCACTTGACCAGTTGCTAGTGTGTTGTTGTTGTTGTTGATGTTGCCATTTTATTTTGTTCTTTGTTTTGCTTTGAAAGAGTCTAGAAACTAATAAATGAGATTTATCTGGCAGAAGTAGGTCTATCTTACCCTTGGCCACTTCCTGTCTCACTCTTTCTTGTCTATAACGAGATGAAGCTTTTTCCTCTTCCTCACACTACTGATAGGTGATGTTCAATTCGAGCTTATGAATTCACAGACTTAACTCTCTGAAGCCAGAAGTCAAAATAAATATCTGTGTTTTCCTGTCATTTCTATTAAATCATTGAACATAGGGATAATATAAGTAGCTAGTGCAATAGCTTCAGTCTGTATGTGGGCTACTTCCCTATGACCTAGTGATTTGATTTTCTAGTTGAACTGGATTAGTCAATTAATCAAAAGACAAGATACATAGAGATTGACTAATTTGGGCATCTCATAAAATATGGCTTTAGTTTATGTTCTCTACCTAGCTAACATTTATTATTATAAGAATAAAGTCAAGACTACATCATACTGGAGTCTTTACACTGTAAGGACACCTGTCATGGTGAGAAGCATATTTAATGACTATAGTTGTAGACACAGAACTGAATTCCACTACAAAAGATCCACAAGAAAGGAACACTAAAACAAATCTTGGTTCTGGCGACAGAACTCTGGTTTTCGTCTTTTGCAATGAGTTCCCTTACCCACTGACCTATTTTGCTGACCCACTAACTATTTTTAAATAAAGTAAAAAGAATGGTAAGTCTTGTTTTTAAGTGTGTATCAGAGTTCTCTCATTGGGCATGTCTCTTTCACATTACTTTTTAGTTGTTCGTAGGATGAGATACAGGGTGATAACTCAACACATGTATACAATTTTAACAGTGACATTTAGTAACATTTAGAATCTTTATCAATGTAAATATTGGTTATTACTTTGTGCTGGTAACTTTAACTTTTCATTTCACTTTTATATATTGTCTGTTGTTCAAAACAGTAAGGGTGCTAATAAGCAATTTGATTTTCCAAACCTACATAGTTCAAATTACAAGTGAGGAGAAAACAATTAAGATGTAATGTGAATAAATTAATTAAATAAAAAAGCAAAAAAAGGATAAAATATGTACAAATCAGTAAGAAAATAAAAACATACCATTCAAAAAATGGTTTAAACTCCAGGAAAGGAAGTGAGTGGGGAGAGGGAGAAGGTGAAATTAGAGATGGACAAATGATTTCTAGTGTTCTCCAAAGTCTTGGTTTTTACATGTAATAAATCATATCCTACCAAACACAGAGGCTAAGAGTTATATTTGTAAATGACATATGATAAAATGGTTTTATGGGGTCAATTGCAGTCAGTTATCTTCTCATAACTAAATACTTGTAATTAAGTGAGCAATTTACTTGGGCTTACATTGGGGTTTGAACATTAAATGTTTCCCCATGGGTATGAGTACTTGAACACTTGATTGTGCTATTCAGGATGGTTGTGGAAATTTAGTGGAACCTTGTTCAAGGAAAAAGGTCATCAGTGGTAGACATTATGTGATTTGGAATTTGGTTTTGGCTTTGCTTTGGTTTGAGACCAGGTCTCACTGTGTAGCTGTAGCCAGACTACAACTGACTTTGCAGGCTATGCTGACCTGGAATTCATAGCTATCTGCCTGGTTCTGCTTACATAGTTCTGGAAGTAAAGGCATGTCTCACCATGCCCAGTTGGATCTTAAGGTTGTACGTCCCAGTTCCACTCTCTGTTCACTCTCTCTGCTTCCTGACTACAGTGGCAATGTGACTAACAGCTTCCTGCCTCCACTGCCATGACTCCCCACCATGATGGGCCATATCTCCTCAAACTATCCTGTAAGTTTTTTTCTTATCAGATATTTTGTCACAACAATGAGAAAAGAAACAAATACAGTTTATATGTCAGAAATTACCATGGATTAAAAAGATCATCTAAAAGTTATATGATAATGTTAATGAAAAATTATGTTTAGAATATCTAGTCTCCATTATTAAAATACTATGAAAAGATATTTCCAACTGACTCAAGACCTGTGTTTAAAAGTAAACTACAGATGCCAATGTTACTTATAAAGCCTGGCAAGGTTATCTCCAAGTCTCTGTAATTTTTAAGATACATTCTCACAATTTAATTTTAGTTTGTTGATAACTTTTAAGGACTCTACACATTTCCTCATTGTCACCAGACACTTAGATTTGAGACTGTCATAGCAGCTCCATTAACTTCTGAGTGCCTAACTTACTTGTACTGTTTCGTTTCTTTGAATTGAAAATTAGTGAATTGAAATTACTTCCTAAGGTCAGTGTAAAACTAAACAGTGGCACACGGAAAGAGCATTAGTGAGCCGATAAAGATTAACAGTGGGGAACAAGTCAAACCCCAGAAGTCATTCTTAGATTATCCCAACTTGAATTTTATTCCTCGTGTAGGCATATACTTCATAAAGTCCATGGTGTTTACAGCATCTCCTGAGAAAGACAATCGTAAGATGACTTTGAGAAAATGGTGGGCATTGACAGATCCAGATGGGACAATATTATCTTGGAATAATTAGTCTTTGAAAACAGTTGTTACCCAGTATATTTTTGTAACAACAATGCCTGCTTATAAATGTTCTATTGGACTCTAAATTTAATGAGGCTTGGAAGTCAACAAGCCACTTGATGGAGGAGTGGGCCACTGGGTATAATATGTGGCTTCAAGGCTGAGAAGAGACTTGGGACCTGGCTCAGTGAGGTCCCTTGAGTTGAGAAGAGTTCTTCACCCAAATTTAAAATCAGTGTTCGTTTGTTGTGGGAACATTGTAAAGTATGCTTACACAAAATGAGTTAGTTACATTAATATTATGTCATGGGAACTACTGTTATATATTCGACCCATCATTGGCCAAAATGTCCTTATGTACATAATATTTTCCTCTGCATATATTCTTATTATAGAGATTAATTTATACCTTAGGCACAATAGAAGATTAACTACAAGAACCAGTAATAAAACAACCATACTGAAATATTTTTACTATAAAACTCTATGTGAATGTGTCATCTCTTCTGTCAAATGTCTTACTATACTTTCTCCTTTTCACTTAAGACAGGTACCTTACAGTGTCCCTATAACATATCCAAATTGCCAACACCACACTGTGATTGCCCATGTTTGGGGACCATGAAAAGGTTACTGGAAGACAAGTACCGTGATAGAGCTGCCACTGATCTGATAACCTAGGTGGCTCCTCAGTCACTAATGAGCAGGTTGCGTATGCAGCAATGTCAGATTTTATCATGTTACTCAGAAAGGCGTGGAGATTAAACTCACAAGGTATTTCTGGAATTTTCCATTTAAAATTGTCAGACTGAAGCTGACCACAGGTAATGGAAAGCCAAGCTGTAGATAAGACGAAGCTCTTGTGTTGTAGCAAATGCGTGGAGAGGTTCTATAATTGCTCGAACAGATGACGTCACTCCATAGACAAAAAGCCAGAATGCAGAGCAGCTGGGCCCTCTCCTCCTCCCTATCCCATTTCTCCCCCCTGCCTGCCCCCCACCCAAACACTAGGTAATTTAAAGGAACTGCTCTTAGAAATGCAGGGTAGCTCACTTAAAGTTGTCATAAAACAACATTTTATCACAGAAACTATAGCTCATTCTTGAGGATATCCAAAAACATCACCATGAGCAAAGCTCCCGAATGTATTCTCAATGGGAAAGAGGGATTACGTCATTGATGAAGATGCCTCAGAAAACAACCCTTCTTCAAGCTTTGGTTTGATCAAGAGGACTGATCTGGAGAAAGCAGAGGTTGCAATCTGCATTGGAAGTGTAGGAGGAGCATGCTATTAGCGAAATCAGTTCAGATTAGAGAGCTCTCTGCAGCTGGGAATCAGATAGAGGAGGGTCCAATCTGCAAGATCCCACCCTTGGGAATCAGGCTTGCAGTGAGAAGCTCATCATCTGCTCCGAGGCCCACCAGAGCTACTTCTTACAACAGAATCCTGTGAGCTGAAGGAGACCCTTCCTGTTGAATGGTGTTATAAGCGCACTCCTCCAGAGTGCTCTCTTAATAAACTTCATTACTTTTACACACTTTGCACATCATCTAGGGGAGTTTTCTCTTCCACAGACATTTGCAGAATAACTAGAATAATTTGGGTAAATCTAGATAACTAGTTGCAGGTATTCATCTCTACTTCTTCATGAACTAATTAGAGGTGCATGTCTCTTTCTTTCCCGCACTTAGCATCAGTAGACGTCGCTGACTGTCCCTCGCAACCCTGCCCCCAGCCTTATTTACAATGTAATTATAAATTCACTGAAGTCACTCATCCTACATTATTACTTTGTCATTGTTGCTACCCCGTCTTTCACTGCTTCTCTCTCCCTCTGTCTCTTGCCTTCTGGCAGATCCTCCTGTCACTAGACCAATTATCAATAACTATAGCTTTTCCTTCTGACCGAATGGACTCCTTGTTCTTTAGCTGATGACAGTATTAGAAGGATGCAGCCAAACTGGCCGTTAGCTTCTGACCTCTCTATAGACAACCTTATTATGGTAATTGTAAGGCTGGAAGTACCAGAGACTAGGCCAATTACACCTGTCCTTTTCCCAATTCAGCCTGGGTTTAAATTACTCAGATGGGGTGGGGAGCCATGCTCTTGGCTCCACTGAACAACAACTTTTCTTCTATTCTTGTGAAATTCAGAGACAGACATTTCTAATTATGGTTGTCATTAGGACATAATGACCCAGTATTTCTGTATATTGCATTATTCTTTATCAAACAAGCCAATGTACTATATTTTAATAAGTAACTTTACTGGGGTATTTTAAATTAAACAAATCTTTTAAATATATCTACTTGAAATACAACAAAGCCTAAACTGAAAACAACATATCCACTGTTTGCCTTTGTAGTCACTTTAATATTAATGAACATAGAGATTTATGTAAATATTTAATATTAATAAGACTTTTAAATATTATGATTCTGTGTGGTTAAATCTATAAAATTATGCATAGTTAATTCTATAAATGGGTAGCTGTGGCATATATACATAATTATACCAAAGAATATATATGCACATTATAGCTAAATGAATTCTTTTTTTAATTGCATTGTAAAAAACATTAGGAAGGAGAAGCTTTTACACTCATTTTAAAATTAAATTGTTGAGCATTGTAGTAACACCCATGTTAAATAATACGTGGCCATTAATTTAAATTGAAATTAACCACATATATTCTTTTTTAATTTTAGCTAATTCCTAGTAGAATGCCTCTAATCAATTTGAGTCCTATATTTTCAGAGTACTTGCCTCCTCCTAGGAACCTATTTTTAAAAGAAACTTAAGAAACAGAGACCCAGAGACAGTTTCAAATTCCTTCATTAGTTCATGAATCCTTGCAAAAGTTATTCAAGAAGAAGCATGTCCCTCCCAAAAAGGGTTTCAGGGACAAGGCGTCTCTATCCTCACTCTTGTATCACTGTTGGTTTTTCTGTCAATCTTCTGCTATTGGAAGAAATCATTTAAATGATGGTAAAGAGAGCAAGACAAGTTATGCAAATACTCCTTGTCTTGCGTGAAAGAGTCCAGCCCAGTGTCTGTCCCCAAAATTCTTATGTGAGGAAGGCAAGATTATTCTCTGCACTGTAAGCATCCTCCTTTGAGGAGATAAGCTCTGTCTCCAACAAAGTAGTGAAAACTTTGTTCATAGATCCAGCACAGACCATCTTCATTCAGACACACAGAATTGCCCTTTAACAAGAGCCATCTCATTCCCCCACCAAATCACAAGAATTTAAACATGAAACTGGTTCAGATTTGCCAATGCACCCCCCCAACTCTCTTTCTCTTCAGTTTCCTTACCCGGGAATAATAACCATACCTAGGAAGGAGGAACCATGAAAACTATTAAAGTGTTCACATCCAGGTCTTAGCTTGGCGCCTCTCCTAATAAGTCACCATGTTAGGATTCTCATGGTTAGAGTCATAGCTGAGTTCAACTCCTGACGCTAGCATTTACAACTGCAGGGACTTTACACAATGCCTCAAAGATGAGAATCAAGAGAGGAGATGTCTACAGATTTACTGCACTGGTGATCTGTTTCTTTCTTTTTTTTTTTTTTTTTCTAAATTAATTTTATTAATTTATTCATATTACATCTCAATTGTTAGCCCTTCCTCTGTTTCCTCCCATTCTTCCCTCCCTCCCACTTCTCCCCTTCTCCCCTCCCCTATGTCTGTGATTGAGGGAGACCTCCTCCCCCTATATATGCTCTTAGAATATCAAGTCTCTTCTTGGTAACTTGCTATCCTTCCTCTGAGTGCCACCAGGCTTCCCTATCCAGGGGACTTGGTCAGAAAAGGGGCACCAGAGTTCGTGTGAGAGTCAGATCTCACTCTCCACTCAACAGTGGAGAATATCCTGTTCGTCGGCTAGGTCTTGGTAGGGGTTCGAAGTTTACTACTTATATTCTCCTTGGCTGGTGCCTTAGTTTGAGGAGGACCCCAGGACCCAGATCTGCCTGTCATAAAGTTCATCTTGTAGGTTTCCAGGACCCTATGGGTCCTACTATTTCCCCATTCTTCCATGCTACTCTCGCCTAAAGTCTCAATAGGATCTGTTTCTATATTTCTGTCCTGAATCCTCATATTTGTGCTTCTCCTTTCCTCCCTTTCATTCTTCCCTTGGATAATTAAGTTATGGGCCTTTGCATTGTTGTATTCTTATATAATCTATACACATATAATAATGACCTATACAAATGACTTCGTGTTACACACACACACACACACACACACACACACAATTATTGTTACTACGTACACAAAGCAAAGCAGCAGCAGTCCACATCCTCCTCAGAATGACCCAGCAAGTCTTATCGATAGCCCAGGTCCCTGAGCCCCCTCTGGAACCTGAACAAACACATTTTTTAACAAGGGCCCAACTGATACTAACTCAGTGGTCCAGCTACTTCTATTTGATGACTATGGTACATCGTAAGGATCACTTGTTAAACATCAGTGTTTCCTTTCTCATCCGGTCCTGTCTGCTGTTCCTGTGACTTGGAGCACGCCAAGGGCCATAAACCTTGCTGCTACTAGAAAGTTCTTGGGAGGCTACTTGCTACTCCCATGAGTGCCACTAATTAGTGATTGAGCCCTGGGGATGCAGAAGAAGGCAATGGGGAAGAGGAAGAGACAACTTATGAAGTGTGTCTTAGATTTAATCATTACTCCATAAGACCTCAGGGATTTCAGTATCTACTCAAATTCAAATTTATTTTCCTTAATCCAGCATGAAACAAACACACAATATAAGGGGAAAAGAAAATCAAATTTTAACCCAATAAAGTGGGATAATCTCCTTCTCCTTCTTATTCCTCCTCTGCCTTTCCTCTCTCCTCTCTCTCTCATTCTCTCTCTCTCTCTCTCTCTCTCTCTCTCTCTCTCTCTCTCTTCCCTTTCCACTACTCTGATGAACATTGTAGGACTGACTGGCAAGGGCTTGTCATCTGAACTTATCTCTTCTGGATTATCTGTAATTAGATTACTAGCTCCTTTGGGCAGTAGCTGTGGTCTTGTAATCAGGTTTTGTACAGTGCCTGGCACAGTCTCTTAACCATAAAAAAGCACTCAATAAATATTTATTGATGATACTTATCTTTAATTCCTCAGAAAGTGTAGGCAACTAAGTAAGCCCCTCTACTTAGCTGAATGATAATGGAATTGATAAGTCATTATAGGGAGAAAAGACAGATCTGGTAGTTTTTGTAAAAACCAGCTCACCATCTGATATGCAAAGTGGAGAGCAGCATTTGGTAGCCTAGGGACATGAAAAATATAATATGTTACTTTGTGCCAAACTCATAAGACTGATTAAAGCACAGGAGAGGACAAAACAAGTCACAGCGGGATCTTTCATGTGGATCTCCCACATAACATCCTGGAGAGATGCTAAAGTTTGTAATATTGAAGGTTTTCACTTATCCAACTTTACAATGAGTCCAGTAAACTGACCTATAAGGAAAATAATATTTAAATTATTGACAAGCATTATCAGCCACCAGATGATTTTTCTTTGTTGGAAATCATGGAAATGGCATAGTTTGATACCTCATCCTTGGTACCCTGATCTTGGCTTCTGTTATCTCTCACATCTACAAAACATGTCATGTATGATCTTCTAGTATGAGGCCTGACACAAGCATGAAGTAAGCATAGATTGCTTTTCGGAATTTATCTTTAAAAAATCAAGTGCTCCAAAATTGCCTCCAAAAATTACGGCTAATTAAAAACACACACACACTTGAGCTGGTGAGATGTCTCAGATGGCAAAAACACCTGCTTCCAAGCTTAAATAGCTGAGTTCAATTCTCAGGACCCAAACAACAGGAGAGAAAAACTTCTTACAAGTTGATCTCCATATGTACCTATGGAAATTTCATACATTCAAAAAATAAATATATAAATAAATGTTATGAAAATGTTTAAACAGTACATGATTTGTCTCTTGTGAAAGTAAACTAAAACAAGAAATTCAAAAGCCTCAAATATGCTAAGGTGATTTTTCTCCTATAATCATTCCTGTATACAAGGGAAAGGCCATGTCTAGTCTACATAATTTAGCAGTTGTACTGAGGAAATTTAATAGTTACACTGAGTAATAGACACTTGGTTGATGGCCAAGCCGATGAGAATATTTGGTTGCCTATCTTATCCTCAATTGGCAAGAACTGTGGCAAAGATTTTGTGGTTTTTCTCCTACCCCCTCAGTGGACACATGGAGTAAAAGAAATGCACTGAGTATTGGTAAAAGATTTGGAGAGAGAGACTGTGAATAAGAAGTCCAGGAAAAAAAGCAGGAGGATTGCTCAACACGAGCTTGACCATTAGGGTCTTTGTTAGAAGACATGACCCATTGTTTCTTACAGATGATTCCCCTGGAATTCTTTTCTTGGCTCTTCATATACTCGCTCACCTTGTGACCTCAAATGTTTCCCTTCCTGCCTTGTTCCTTGCCTTTGTGCTCTGCTCTTCTCTTCCATACAGGGAGCTTCTGTTGATTGAAAAATGGGTAGAAAAATCTGAAAGGCTTTTGTGGCCATTCAAAGAATGTAGATATCTCACCTTGCTCTTTTCTTGGAGCTGAGTTTAAAAGCCATGACCCTCATCACAGCAAGGCTTTCTGTCTCAGTTAGGGATGTGGTTTTCAGGTCATTTTCTCCTCTTTTTTGATCTATAATGAGTACATGAGAAGTGTATTAACAATTGGAGCCAAGGAGCCAAAAGTCCATCCCATGACTTAAATGGGATTGGAATTTTGGCCTTCGGAGACTGTCTTAAGTTTCTTGGAATGGGAAGCCGAATACCCTGAAGATAGAAATGTACTTTTCATTGCATGAATGCCAATCCTGAGGAAAAATAAGTAAATAAATGAAATAGAAGGTTGTTGTTGTTGTGTAAGTTACCTGGCATATGACTCCAAAAAATAAAAAATAAAACATGGCAGGAGAAATGTTCAGGGAATAGTGTGAAATAATTCCCTGAAAAGATTTTTAAAGGCTAGTACATGGATGTAGAGTAGAACAAAGGAGAAAGAAAGAGAGAGGAAGACTGGGTGACTGTCACAAAAGAAGCAAGTTGGGATGTTGGATGGCAGGGTAGAACACTGACCACCTGTAGCAACTTAGACTTTTATGAGGAACAAGAAAAGAGGAGGTGGATATGTTGGTGGTCCTGACTTGGCCCATCCCACACTATTCATACATCTAATTATCAGGTTGTACTCAACAATTATGTATAAGTATTAGATGTCGAATACTTTTTAAAGGCAACGGCAAAAAATAAATAAATAAGGGGAAAATTAAGTGGAAGCTGGGTGTGTGGTGGCCCTTGTCTGTAATCTCCGCATTCACACAGATGAGTCAGAAGGACTGCTACAAAGGTCAAGGCCAGCCCAGGATACAGAGCGTTCAAGACCAACTTGACAGCCTTGAATACTCATCCAAACCTTTTCTCAAGAAAATCTGAACATGTGTTGGGGAGACAGCTCCATGGGTGAGAGTGCCTCTCCAAGAGAAGCTGAGTTAGAAACCTCAGAGGCCATATAGAAGGCAGATGTGAGCTCCTGCAATCCCGGCACCTCTACGGAGAGATGGTAAATGGAGGCAGAAGACATCCAAGGCCAGGTGATCTGTTGCATGAACCAGAAAAAGGCCCTGTCTCAGACAAGGCAGAAGGCAAAGACTGACACCCAAGGTTGCCCTCTGACTTCTATATGTGTACACCTACACAAATCTACACACACACACACACACACACACCATGCAACACACATGCACACATACATATGTTCATAAAATAATTACTAACAAAAATCCAACAACAAAAAGTGAAGTGGGAACAGGTAATGGCCTGAGAGACACATACACGCACGCACACTCACACACACACACACACACACATATACACATACACGCACATGCACACACACATACACCCCAACATTATAGAAGCAATGTTTAAAATGAAGAAAAATTTCAGCCTTTTTATGTGTTTCAGTAAAACGGTGGTCTAACTAGAAGCACACGGTAATTAAAAATAAATTCTAGAGAACTACAAATCTCTGAAATAAGCTGTCCAGTGATTAGTAACCCATTTCCACACCTCCATCTGGAGCCCCAGTCAACAGAAAGAGCACTTCCCGTGAGCCAGGAGAGCCAGGTGCTAATCACCTGACTCTATCTCCTTTGGCAGACTGTGTCTTTCTCCAGTTCTGAGTTACCCCTTCGGTAAAGTGAGCATCTTGGCAGAGACTGCACCTGAGACCCTTTCAACCTAACCGGCTCAGGAAATCAATAAAGCTCACGACAAGGCCCTAGAGTGAGGGTGCTGTTGAAGGACTTATTTGATTCCACAACCCCCCTGTTCACTAACTGTGGAGGCTTGGTGATGAGATGTTTTCCTATACATAAAAAGTGCGAATGACGATGGCACACATCTACCATAAAGGGCCATGGCAGCAGTACTGTAAGACACTGCGTGTGAGTAGCCAGTACCTGTCCTGCTGGCACTATGACTATTCTTGAATCCCTGAGGTAGCCATATGAAAGAGGCTTGAGAGTGTGAAACTGTGTAAGGACTAGGGGACAGCAATGTCACCACACAGCCTGTTATAACCCATCACAGTCACTGTTTCTTAACATCAAGTTACTGTCCCTATTACCAACTATTACTATTATATCATTAAATATATCGTCGCTTTTGTTGAGAGAAGGTAGATATTTTTCAGGTGGTTTTTTTTTCCGTCTTTATACTTTTCTATATGTTTCAAATTTTCTAAAATAGAAATCACTTCTGAAGCAGGAAAAAAATACCAGCCTTTTGCCTAACCAGCTTTAGTTAGATAAGTGATAACTATTAAGGAATGCATAAACTGCTCTCTTATTGACACCCATCCTGATGCTGCTTTTGTTACCTTGTCCTCACATATTAATGAGCACAAAACTGGCTTTCTGAATCAAATGCTGTAGGCACCACCTATCTGATATCTATGGAAATATTCTGAGGCTGCCAGACTTCAAAGTATGTTCTCTCTGGATATGTGAAACTTCGATCCAGGTTGAGCTCCCACAGAAAAGATCTTGTTATGCATGCAAGGATAAATAAGGTTTCAGGAATGCTCCTGGGTAAATCTTCAGAATTACTAGTTCAGTTATGGACACGAAGAGACACCAGGAGCAGACGCAGGAGGCTGCAGAGACTGGGCACACCCACCAGAAGCCCAAGAGGATGAACAATGCTGTTTGTGGCCAGTACAATCTCGAGGTCCATCCCTTAAACAGGACCTTTCACCACTGCAGAGTGTTAATGACAATGAAGGATTCTTAGACCAGGAGCGGGAAAGCATTGCAGGAGGAAAGCCAGAAAGAGACAGTGTGCAAGGGAGCTGGAGAAAGGGTGTGAACCAGTGTGAGCATTGGGGGTTAAGACCGAGCAGAGACAACAGGGTAAAATGCCTTCCTAATTAGAATAACACTTTTGATCAAAATGTTCCCATTATATACCCAGAACTTTATAATTTATAAAACTATTTATATAAATCTATTATCCCTTCACCCAGTAAAGTATCTGCTTGGGAAAAGGAAATTGAGCATGTATACCCAGCACATATACCCAGAAAAGTCAGAATAGAGTCAATCCCCAGGAGACCCGAGAAAACTTAACACTGAAGACATAAGACTTATCAAACAATATATTCTCTCTCTCTCTCTCTCTCTCTCTCTCTCTCTCTCTCTCTCTCTCTCTCTCTCTTTCTCTTTCATGAAAGAATGAAACCAAACCCTGGTTTTCTGGTTCTTTACCAAATGTGCTCTCTAGCTTATCATATCTCCTACACCTCTGGATTTCTACGCCATTCTGGAGAACTATCACACTTGTTTGCATTAAATACTTGACTCTACATATGAGATCAACTTTGAGAATGCCAGTAACTGCCATCGCTCAGTGTTGAGGAGACAATCGAAAGGTAGTAATTGAGTGGAGAAGGAGAAAAGTACATACCATTCTGACGAAGCAAATTGGGAAGTATGCCACGTTCCCGGAGCACATACACAAGCTACGGCAGATGACGTGCCAGGAATAATTAGGGCTCACTACCCACTTCTTCTGATTCATATAGGAAGAAGTGGCATAGTCATCAAAAATGATCAGCACATCTAAGACTTTGAAGTGCAGGGCAACAAACAGAGACCCGAGGGCATAGGTAGTGTCTGAATTTCTTTCATCAAAGAGCTTGCCTTCAGAAAAGAAAGTAGAGTTTTTCACAAAGCCAAAGAATAGTAGGGCAATAACCTGTTGCTTTGTTTGCTAAATTTAGCCCTTGTAACTTAAACAAGGGAAAAAGAAATATGCCCAATAGATGTAATGTAATGTTCTTTTTTATATTAAATTATGATTTACTGGTGAGCATACCGTCTGACAAAAAGAGTTTATTGGACAAAGATCAAATGGGAAATGCCTTGGTAAACCCAGAGATACCATCAAAATGAATCAAGTTCAATTCAAGGAGCAAATAAGAAATCCAGACAAAGACAAATTGAAAGCACGTAGCAAGACAATATGGCTGCTGAGGCCTACGGTCAGGAAAGCAGAAGCTGTGGTCTAAAGAAGAGCTATCCGAGGAAACTCAAGGGCAACAGGATATGAATCTAGGGACTATATGGAATGCAGAGAATGCAAGATTATACTTTAGAGCAGGAACTCGGTGATTCCTTTTGTTTCAAAGGGGGAAAATATTTAGAGAGGAAAGTGTGACAATGAGGAATATGTAGAACAGTGCAACCTGGGTCTGGAAAGATGGCTCCGTGGTCCAAAGCACTTGCTCTACTAGAGGACTGGAGTGTGCTTCCAGAATCCACATGGTGGCTCACAGCTACCTAAATTCTGGTTCCAGGCAATCTGATGCCCTCTTTTGGCCTCTGTGGCCACTATACACACAGGATACACATATATCTGCACAAGCAAACATTCATACACACAAAATAAAAATAGTTCTAAAAGCAAGTACCATCTTCCTTTACTCTAAATTGTCTTTGTTCCATTCTTAAGGTCCATACCACTTCCTCTTCTTTAAGGAAGGGTTTCTGATTTTAAGCTTGGAGCACACAGAGTTGTTCAAACATTTCAACATCATTTGCTTGTTGTCATGTTGTAGAAATTGTCCCCTTACTAACAACATGAAATTCTCATCCAAGTTTTATATTTTGATTTTAATATTTAGATCTTCAGATTCTTCTCTGTTGAAAGAATTGATTTTTTTTTTTTCTTTAGAACTAGTTTTTAATCAGTCTGGTAGTTCCTCTCTGATTTGTAATGACATCTGGGTTGGACAAATAGCCTCACTTTTGTACATCTACATATGAACTATTTGTACATTCTCTTCTCTTTTTATCTTAGTTTGTCTATTTGTTATTTTATTATATATATAATCTTCTCTCTCCCTCCCTCCCTCCCTCTCTCTCTCCCTCCCTTCCTCCCTCCCTCCGTCTCTCTCTCCCTCCTGTGTGTGTGTGTGTGTGTGTGTGTGTGTGTGTGTGTGTGTGTGTGTATTTCATCTGGGTGTACGTGGTTATCAATGCCGGAAGATAGGGTCAGATGCCTAGGAGCTGTAGCTACAGGTGGTTGTGAGCTGCCAGACACAGGAACTGAGCTTAGATCCTTTGAAAAAGCAGCAAATGTTCTTAACCACTGGGCCATGTCTCCAGCCATTCTACTCATAAATTTTAACCTATCTAAATCTGCCATTGTTGCCACTACTGGCCTAAAAGGTTGTTCTTGTTGTTGTTGTTGATAGAATTAGCATTGTCAATTCTTATTTAAAGTTACCGGTTTTGGAATACTTTATTAAAGATTTTAACATTCATGCCACTCACGTCTTCTGAGTTAAATCTCTTCTCTAAGTCATCCTTAATAATGTCTTTTAGGTGAAGTAAACAAGTAGTATCTCAGTCTGTAAATCTTTTAATTCTATCATTGTTTAAAACAATACAAAAACTGGATATAGAATTTTCAACCAATAGTAATCTCTCCTCCATTCAAGGATGATATCATTCTGAAGTTCTCCTCAGTGTTGCTTTTTCTTTCCTGTTTTAAAATTAATCAGTTTATCTATTCACTGTACATCCTGGTCAAAGCTCCCTTCCTCCTCTACTCCCAGTCCCACCTCCCTCCCCAGTCCTCCCTCCCCTGTTTCTCAGAAAAGGGGAGTCTCTCTACTTACCACCCCAGCTCATCAAGTTGCATCAAGGCTGAGCTCCTCATCCTCCCCTGTGGCCTGGCAAGGCATCTCTGCCAGAGGGACGTGATCAAAAAGTAGGCAACAGAGTCCATGTCAGAGACAGGCCCCACTACCCTACTAGAGGACCCACATGAAGCCTGAGCTGCCCATCAGCTATATCTATGTAGAGGACCTAGGTCCAGTCCATGCACAGTCCTTGGTTGGTGTTTCAAACTCCACAAGCCCCTCTGGGCCATGGTTAGTTGGTTCTATTGATCTTACGGAGTTCTTGTCACCTCTAGGTCCTTGTATGCTTCCCTGTACTTTTCCACTAGACTCCCTGTGTCTCACCCAAAGTTTGGCTTTGAGTCTCAGCATCGGTTTCAAACTTCTCCTGGGTGAATCCTCTCAGAGGACAACTCTGCTAGACTTCTGTCTGAAAGCATAGCAGGGTATCATTAATAGTATCAGGGGATGACTCTCTTCCTGGGAGTAGGTTTTGGGTTGGGCTATGCATTGGTTGGGCATTCCCTCAATCTCTGTTCTAGCTGTTCTATCTTTATCCCTGTCTTGTAGGTGGGGTAAGTTTTGGATCAACGTTTTTGTGGGTGGGTTGATGTTCTCCTCCTTCCACTAGGAGTCTTGTCTAGTTACAGGGTGTCCTCTTCAGTCTCCATGGCCTCCGCTACTAGGAGTCTCAGCTAGAGTCCCTCTCATCCTCTCAGAAACCTATCCTGACTTAGGTCTTCAGCTTGACACAGAGATTTCCCCCTAAGCCCCCCTCCCACTGTCTATTTCCTCTGCGGGCCTTCTGTCCTCACGCCACCTCTCTCCTCAGGCCTGATCTCCTCCCTTATTTCTCTCTGAGCTCCCTCGCCTACCTTGCTCCCTCTCTTCAACCACTACCTCTGTCTATTCTATTTCCTGTTTTCAGTGAGATTGTTTTCAGTGAGATTGTGTTGCTTTTTCAATGTCTGCTGCCCTTGTTATTGTTCCGTCTTTCTACAAATCTTTTCTGTCTAGTGGCTTCAAGGGTTAGTGTTGGTTGTCTGCACCTTACCCACTAGATTGCTAAGTGATTTTTGTGCATCTTTGGGTACTTATGTCCTTGTGCATTTGAAAGCTTTGTATTTTTCAATGTTTTTAAAAAATTAGCATCCATTGTATTTTTTTTAATATTTCTGTTTTTCTATTCTTTATTCTTCCCTTTTGAATCCCTTTTACCCCAGACATACATAAGAAATTTTGAGTTCTCATGTATCTTAACCTCTTAAGACTTTCTAACTTTTGTGCGTGTGCTTCATTCTGGGTAATTTATTCATATCTGACTTCTAGCCTTTGCCTTCTTCAGCTGCATTTAATTACAATTCATTTAATCCATTGTGTCTAAATTTCCATGATTATTTTCCATGGTAAAAGTTCTATTTTTTTCCTATTTGTTTAGTGACTTGTTCTTTCCTCTTTTGATCATACCTCCATCACTGTGTGTGTGTGTGTGTATGTGTGTGTGTGTGTGTATGTGTGTGTATATGTCTGTGTGTGTATGTGTATGTGTGTATGTACATATATGTTGGTTTCTTATGTGCAGAAAATTGTTTTAAATAATAATAGCAACTGTCACATGTTAGAAAATAGCCTTGGGTTGGGTAGATTTTGGGTTACTTTCTTGGGTCATAGATCTTTATTTTAATTGGGAGATGGTTATAAGTTATCATTGGTCTTATTTAGAGAGAAAACAAGGTTGGACTCAGAGATGTCCTTTCTTTCCTTTATCTTTCATTTTTAGGTTTGGAGATAGAGGTTGAAGAGAAAGAAGGAGGGATACAGAAATATATAGGAATGATAGAACAAAAAGTAGATTAGTGAGTCTATTCCTCAACTTAATGCCTTAACTGTTACTTACAAAGTTATTTTTAATTCATTGGTATAGAATTTTGTATATAAATGCAAAATAAGTTTAATTTTACGGACATTGGTATGAATTCAAATTTAAGATTATCCCTCATACACATTATATATATTTCAACTCTAATGTGAGGTATTGTACCCATACAACTCAATTATAATACAAGGTTTACTTCTAATACTTTGAAAGTGCTATTGCAGGTTGCTTAGGGTAAATAAGTTATACAAGTTAATTGTTAATTGATCAAATCATGGCCATATCAATTACTAGTCTCTTTTTGCCACAAGAACATATATCTTAGCTACAACAGACAGATATGATTCTATAGAAGATAAGGTAAAATGGTTAGATAAGGTCTTCAAAAACCTCAGAGACATACGTAATATTGAATTTAAGGAGGTTTTTAATATTTTAAAGATAAATTAACAATGAGACAGGTTAACTCCTGGCAATGTCCAGCCTACCTCAAAGAAAATGATGAGCATCAAAGAACCTCCTTATGGGCATGGCTTCAAATGTGGCAAAGCAGCCACTGGCCAAAATGTCCTCATTTCTACCACAGACAGAACTCTGCCTAAAAGTTGGCAAGCTAAGATACAGGCAGAGTCAATGGCCAAACTTTACCTTAATAGTTCCTGCCTCACAAATATGTCTGTCAGATATATTGGGCTGGAAGGCTCAAGGCATTATAGAGAGTTTTGGGGTGACTGTTCAGGCAGCAAACTGTCTCTGTCGTCTTCTCATTTGGGAAGCTGCTAACTTGCACTCCTTATATACTCAGGTAATTTATTTCTTCTCAAGTCTCTTATGGGGTTGAAAACCAGGTAGTTTAGTTTTACAATTAAGCTGAGTTGTTTAGGGGTTAAAATGTTTTTAGGTCTATATAGATGTTTTATGTTGATAATGATGAGATGTGATGGAGATTGATTTACATTCAGAATTTTAGGTTCACCAAGATAAGAAAGCTGTTTTCTTCAAGGCTGCCAAATACAAATAGCCAAAACACTAAGAATGTAACATTTACATAATTCCTGATTGTTTCATGGCTCTTCTTGCTATAGGTAGTTTATTGTATATATGTGTAATAATATAAATATATATATATATAATGTTTAATAAATTTTTTTTAAAAGAAATTTGCCTCAGGGAGAGATAGGTCTGTATTAAGAATTGTCCTCAGGTTCAACATCAGCAGAAATACAAAGAAGAAAGAACAACACTGTACAGAGAAAGCAATGGAGCTGTGATGCCTTCCTACAAGAAGTGGGGCTATGGTGTTTAGAAGTTGTCTCCAACAGAAACAAGAGTAGGACCTATGTCATCTCACCTACTAGGTATAGAAAGGGAGAATGTTGAGGATATGGCATCTATCTCCAGACAAACAATATACATAAAAGGATGACAGCCCATTGGTCTTCTTGTGGTGCTCCGGTCCCTTAGTGGCCATTCTATCCTCCCCCACTCTTCCATAAAACTCTGGGCTTTCTGCCCAAAGTTGTCTGTGAGACTCAGCTTCTGCGTCAGTCCCCTGCTGGGTGGAGTCTTTCAGAAGACAACTATGGTAGACTCCTGTCCTATTCATGCTCTTCAAACACCTTTAGTGTCTACATTCCATTCTGAATGAGAATTGAGCATTCTCCCTAGGGTCTTACTTGTTACTTAGCTTCTTTAGGTCTGAATAGAAGTATGATTTTCCTGTGTTATGTGGCTAATATCAACTTATAAGTGAGTATGTACTATGTATGTCCTTCTGGGTCTTGGTTACCTCACTCAGGATGATCTTTTCCAGCCCCATCCATTTGGCTGCAAATTTCATGATGATCTTTTCCAGCATCCATTTGGCTGCAATTCATGATGTCCTTGTTTTTAATACCTGAATAGTATTTCACTGTGTGGACACTCAAAAGTTTCTTTATCTATTCTTCAACTGAGGGACATCTGCATTGTTTCTAGTTTCTGGTTATTACAAGTAAGTGCACTATGAACATAGATGAGCAAATATTCTTGTTAAACGATGGAGTATCTTTTGGGTATATGCCAGGAGTGGTATACCTGGCCAGGTCTTGATGTAGAGCTGTTCCCAATTTTCTTAGGAAGCACCAGGTTGATAGAGATGAGTATGGGATAAAAGTTTTGAGGTGGATGGAAAAGTTTTCTGTTGCTGAGCAAACTGCATAGTTTCTTTCATC
Organism: Acomys russatus; assembly: GCF_903995435.1. Lineage (NCBI taxonomy): Eukaryota > Metazoa > Chordata > Mammalia > Rodentia > Muridae > Acomys > Acomys russatus. The sequence continues at coordinate 56,652,641 of NC_067145.1, forward strand.
ATTCTCTTTTGCTGCGCATGTATATCTTGAGTGATCTAGTTTTAGGATAATAGTACTTGACCTTTGGTGACTGCCTTCTCTCACTTAGTTTAATCTTCAGTGCTTTGTTTTTTGTTTGTTTGTTTTTGTTTTCTATTATTGAGCTAGCTTCTAGGGAGCAGATATTGCAAATTTTGTTTGACTATATTGATGGACATTTCTTTCTACTTGTGAAGCACTGTGAGCAAAGCTGCTATCTATGTTTGTATGTGAGATTCCATGTAAATGTGTTTCTCTTTTAGGAGCATACATAGGAAGGAAGTTTGCAAGTCATATGATTTAATGACAGTATTTAACTTCTTGAGGAACTGTCAAACTGTTTTCTAAAATGACTATCAGTTTACCTTCTTACCTACAAGGTGTGACGATATCCTAGTGTTTTGTTTTGTTTTGTTTTAGCGCAAAAGGCTCAAGTTTGGGCTATGGCCTCTTTGGTGGATCCCTCTTCCTGAATCTTCTATATCATTCCTTAAATATGAATTAAAAGCGTCATCTCTCCATTTCTCTAAGGTGCTTCTTGTGCACTCATTGTCATGCTCATTATAGAAACTAGAAATCATTTTAGATGTTCAAGCTTCACTCTAGGGACATATAAGGAACCTCAGAGAGTACAATCTGTGCTCAGTTAAAATTACAATTATATCAGATGCTGTCTTAATCATTATATGAACTGGACATCATTTATTTGCTTGGCATGCCAAAAATGAGTGATACCAGTAATTGCACCTATGTTAAAAGCATGATTCCAATTTGCTAATAAATTCAGTTTAATATTAGCAGGTTTTCAATAAGTTTTATTAAATAAGTTTTATTAAATAGTTCAATAATTTTTATTAAATAATACAGCCTATACAGAATACTTAGCTTATGAGCATTCTTTATGTCATTTTTAAAAAACTTCCCGACATAATCAAGAAATTCTCTGATATTTTGTTCTACAAAAGAATTTCAAGTACACAGAAGCATCTATTTCCCCTGCCCACCAATACAACACACAACACACACACACACACACACACACACACACACCACATGCATCTTCAATTTATCACTGTCTAATGATTGCCTTCAAACACTCCTCTCAGCTACCAACTAATGCATTGTGTCAGTCAGAAGTCATATCTTCACAAAACAGCACTTAGTTGCTTCCAGAATATTTCTTTTCACAAAAGTCACCTTATGATTGTATACATATTCCTCGGGTGACATTTGGAATTTAACAGGCACCTTCAGTAAAAGACAATGTCCTGCCCAGTCCATTGTTTACTTCTTTTCCTGCTACCAGAACAGAAATAATGTTTTGACTTGTATTCATGATGAGAAGTGATCAGAGATCCAAGCTCCAGCTAAGACCACTACCTGGGAAACCTAAGCTGCTCACTTGGGTGATTTGATGAAGAGTACTAGCCAGCAGAAATATAATGCAAGTGATGGGTACAATTTAAAAATTCTTATAGCTACATATGGAGAGAAAAAAAGAGATTGCTGGTATTGAGTATGATAACATGTTTATGTAGAAATTTGAAAAAATCTTTTCATTTTAACCTACAATGAACAGAAATTATTGAGCTATATTATATGAGGGAGGTCTATGACATCCTGAAAGATATTTCCAAAAAATTTCCTTTCACCCTGCAATACACAACTCATTGAGCTATCTTTCATATGAGGTCTGTGACATACTGTGTATAACTTAGCTTATGCTTACAAACACATCTGGCTTTGAACTACTCACATTTCAAGCGATCAATGGTTACCTGGGACTAGGAGCTACTGTACTGAACATCTTGACACACTTCTAAGTAACAACAACCAAAACCACTCTGATAAGAAAGACTGATGACACATTTTAAAAAGGGTCTAGTTTCTTAGTTCGATGTTAGTAATAATTTAACTGAACTTTCCACAAAAGACAAGATGATTGCCTAAAAAAAAAAAAAAAACCAACCATCAAATTGTTAGTTTCATCTCTTTCTTCCCTCCTGAACAAGCAAACAGAAAGCACTAAGACCTCTTCCCATTGTCTCACAACGAGGGCTATTTATCTCGCACATACCCAGACGTACAGAGCCATGTTAGCCACTGGAATGACGTCCACAAAGAACAGTGGGGAGAGTGCTGTGGGATTCATCAAGCTCAGTGCCCAAGGGCAGAGATGGAGAAAGAGGCACAAGAAGATGTAACACAGACACCCACCGCCATCAGAAGGATGCCTGGATTCTGTGTAATTAGTACTTTCAGGAACATTGCTCCTAAAATACACCTCTAGACAACACAATATTCTGTAGAGGGAACAGAACTTGCTGATTTCACACTTCACAACCTTGATACAGATGGAGCTCAAATTTTACCTAAAATATCATGACTACAATTGTTTTATTTCATATACAAAAATTTTAATCCCTTCCAGAAACATACTGTTCTATACACCAGAGGAAAACTCCCTACCTTTCTGGGTTCCACAGGTGAATAACCAATTGCTTAAAGCCAAGAGAAAGATCTGTCTATTAACTTAGATGTTGCAGATATTATCAAGTTAAGGAAATAGCAGGAAACTTATGAATGGATATTTTTGGATATTGGGATTAAGCATAAATTTTGGGTGCGATAAAGTGTTCAGGTATGTGGGTAGTCCAAGGATTGGAGTTGAGCAACTAATGTGCCTTTATTCGTCTTTCTAATTGTACAATAAAGTCAAGAGTAACATGTAAAAAGACAAATGAAGGAATTGCAAAATGTACTGTAAGAACCAGGTTACACTCAAGGCAAGTTCTAATGAAGACACATGCTCTATGTTGATTCTGTGTTGATTACATTTGGCTTACTGGCTGCTTGACCCCTGTCAATCTCTTCAAGTAGCACTGCACCTGTTTGTTGCCTATCCTGATGAAAAGAGGGGTCTTTAAATATTAGAATGTGGCCATACTGAACTGGTGATTTCTGGAACGGTAGGCATGATGCATTTCATGGTTAGTGAAACTTTAAGCAATTGTAATTCTATCTGCCCTGGATCTTTTTTGCCTTAACAGATGTGATGAAAACAAGAATTAAGTGTGACACAGAACATGTCCTGATGAAGCTGAGCTCAGAATCAAGGCACTTCATCTGATAGAGGGGTCGATACTAGTTTGAAATGCAGCTTAAAGGAAACCCACTTGAACTTCGGGTAGTTTTAGAGATAGCAACAGTGACATTTATGAAACCACACTCCCCCAGCTCTTAAGGTGAATTTAAGGCTTGCATTTGAACAGATCACACTCTTGCAACCTCTCTGACATAAGTGCCCATTTCTGTTCTTTTATTGACTGAAAAATGTAGTCATTTTGAGGCTGAATCATTGGTTTGAGGTCATCTATTTTAATTTGGGGCTAGAATTCAAAATCCGGACAAATAAAATCAAAGGCTGACGTTCAACTGCTTGTGTTATCTTTGGTCATCCAGCCCAAAGGTAAGAGAAATTGTGTTTTTATCAAACCCTCGGATTGAAAGTATTACATCTATAGATATTTTCCTCAGGGAAATGGGGAGATAGCTCAGTTGGTGAAGTGTTCCCAGCACAGCCCTAGGGACCTGAATTCCATCCCCACAACCCATGTAACAACCAGACAGATGCATGCATGGGGCACAGAGACATACATGCAGGCAAAACACTAGCACACACAAGATAAAAATAAGTAAATTTTTTAAAGAAGCCATATGGAGCAGTGTACATGTAACCCCAGCATTTGACATGGAGATGGTGGATCGTGGCCCCTCACTAGCCAGCCACTTACCATAATTGGTTAGTTCAAAGTTCACTGAGGTCTCTGTATCATAGGACCGAGAAAGCAATCAAGCCAGACTGGGATGTTGACCTCTGGCCTTCACATGTGCACACAGAGGCAAGCGTGCCATATGCTTACATACACCGCACTATCTTCCTCAAAGTGTTCCAAATTTCTACTAGCTAGCCTTCCAACTAATAGCCCAGTTGGAAGAGTCTCTGTAGAGTCTCTAGTTACTGTGAGAAAGTATCAGAAAGACACAAAACCTTCCACAGTAGCCAAAAACATTTAGCAGATGTGGACGGCCATTTCTTTTTTGTTGTTGTTTGGATTTTGTTTTGTTTTGTTTTACGGTTTTTGGCAGGTCTGCAACTTTATTTGACATTCAGCAGGTTAGTTCCCATCCACATTGACCATCTATAGATGTTTGAATGTGATGACAGGCACGTAGTTACCAATGAGTAGAGCCTGTTTGGTGAAACATCATTTTCGTTACGTTTTTCAGGACAAACATCCTCGGGTTTGATATCAAATATTCCTTATCCCTTTGGCCAACACAAATAATATACGTGCACATTTGGAGTCCCTATCTCCTTCGGGGCAAATTTCCAAATCCCTCTGAAAGCCTGAGAAGCACACTTCTTAAAGCCCACTCCGTGGATGTGCTTGTGAATGTTGATGGTGTATTTTCAGGTCTTCGCCTCATTGATGGCAGAACTGCCCTTCTTTTTCTCACCACTCTTCTTTGCAGGAGCCATTCTGCTGGGCCCAAGTTGGAAGGCAGTCATTTCTTTTAAATCTCTTATCTCTAAAGCATAGAATCTGGAGGAAATATAGGGCCAGTAAGTTTCTTAGATAAGGATAAAGGACCCACCAAAATGTGGCATTGAATGAGGATGTTAGAAAAGGATGTTCAAGAGCTGGGCGTGGTGGGACACGCCTTTAATCCCAGCACTCAGGGAGGCAGAGGCAGGCGGTTGGCTGGTGAGTTCAAGGCCAGCCTAGTCTACAAAGTAAGTCCAAAATAACCAAGGACACAGACGGAAAACTGTCTCAGAAAAACAAAAAATAACAAACACATATACATGCACACACACAGACACACCAACAGACACACACATCATACACACACAAACATAAACACACATACACACAAACATACACACACACACATACACACACATACATACACACACATACACACACATACACACACATATACACACATACACACACATACACACACAGACAGACACACAGACACACACAGACACATACACACACATACACAAACATACACCAGCTATATAAATAAGTAAAATAGATATATTTTTAAAACTTAGACCCAATGAAGATCGAATAAGTAAATATAGAAATAATGGCAACTGTTCATGCAGTCATCCTGCTTCTGTGTTTCTCAGTTTTCTTCTCCACAGATTTCACTGTGATCCTGACTGTAATTATAATAGTAAATGTAGATCAAATGTACACCGGTCTGGCCTTGCTCTAGATAAATGATTTGCTTAGGCTGTTTCTGGATGCAAAAGTTGGTGCAAGTGTTCTCATTTAAAAGACAAGAAAACAGAAGCATTTGGTTTAACTATGATCTGTATTCTGTAGCACATGTTGGGTGAGTTTCTTCAGGTGAAACTTGGTAAACTCTTGAGTAATAAATACTAAGAAATTGACGGGACCTTTGAAATCTCCTATCCCTTTCGGCGTCAGTCTAAAGGCAGGTCCCTTTACAAGTGAGTTTTTAATCTACTCTCTGGCTGGAGCAGGTTTTCAGTAGAGACTCTCTGCCTTATGTCAAGCAGCTTTGTAGACTAGGTGAGAAGTGGAGAAATTCTCTCACACAGTTTGTGTTCCAGTAGTCTGCTTTTTTTTCCTTCATCCTCAAGATCCTATCAATAGTCAGAATACATTTTAGAAAATGTGATGTGGAGTGTGGCAGAGGACTTGCCTAGCACTAGCAAAACCTTGGGGTTCAATCCCCGGCACTGCACCAAAACAAAAAGAGCGAGCAAACAAACCCCAGAAAGGAGCTAAGCACAACTACGCATCCTGGCTCTGGTCCATGTGCTGATACAGGAGCTTACTCACGTAAATTACATGACCTCCTGGCTCTGAGGGGTCAGGGGGAATCCTAATGATCCTCTCAAAACAAGAGTAATCCTCTCAAAGAATAAGAGTCTTCCATTTTAAATTGAGTTTATGCAGAAATGAGCCCCAAGTTTCAGAAAGGAGAGTGCCACTCCAACATGAGATTCTGTTTCCAACCCAGCATGCTGGGCCATGACTCCTACACTTAGTTAGACTTAGTCTTTTTGGTATCGTGTCTCTCATTGCGAAATTCTTACAGTCGAAGAAAGATCTCATAAAAATGCACATAGTCACACACAACTTTTTCATCCAACCTCAGGAAGTGTATAGCCCTAAGGAAGAGTATAGCTGTCACGCTTTCTGCAAATGATCATATACTCAGATTAAGGACGATCAGGCGCGAGCCAAAGGCTGAGATGTGCTATGTGTTGGGAGAGGGATGACAGATGTAAACGCATGATCTAAGGGCACCACTCATTGCTCTTTATCAGATGTTGAGTTACATTGTACAAAGTGTTCATTTTAACAGCCTTCCAGAAGAGGAGAGAATTATTTTCTAAGGACCTGGCCACTATCCTCCTTTTTATTTTGCAATGATAGATCTCTGGGGGACAAGTCTTTCTCATAGAATAAAGATGAGAATGAGCCATGTTCACTTGTAATATAAGAAGACAGGACGTTGCCAATGAAGATGAGGGCCATTAGAGCTTCCGAGCCTTGAGAAGAACACCCAGCTGTTGAGTGAAAGATGAGCTTGGGAAGGGGAAGAGATGCTCCATAGTGCAATTCTCGACACTGGGTCTTCCTGCCTGAATTCATTTTCTGTCCCCTACTATGGCATAACTACGTGGAAGGAGCCGAAAGCTGAAACATAAAGGGACAAGGAAGAGAATGCTAATCTCACAACAGCAGCCTCATGCTCTGCTGTGAAAGGAGGCTGATGCAGCAAGGAGCAGCAGATTAAATGGGAAGCCAAAGCAGGAAGAAAATCATATTAAGCCGTTAAAAAATAAAGATAGAGGAATGTCACAATGCCAATTATTTGCAGAAAAAGCACAACATTACTAGGGACCTTTCAACACTGAGATGAGCGAGGTCTCCTTTAGATGTACAAAAAAGGGTCTTTTGTTCTCAGCACATATTTTAAATTAAACGCTATTGTATAATTAATAGCCTCTAACTTTATGCATGAAAGAAAAGTACAATGTCATATGACTATTTTAATCCCCAAAGCCACTTCGGAATCTCGAAAACAAGGCAGACTATGTCTTCTAAACTATAAGAAATAAGTTACCCAAGTTTACATTATCTTGATTATTAAAAGTCAGGTTCTTAGGCCATTCTGATCTCTGGAATTAAAAAAAAAATTCTTAAAGTTAGAGACTGGAAAGATATCTCAGGATTTATAAGCATTTATTGCTCTTGCAGAAGACTCAGCTTCAGTTCCCAGCATCTACGTGGTGGTTCATAACCACTTGTAACTCTACTTCCAGAGGATCCAACACATTTTTGGGACTGTACAGGCTCCTGCATGCATATTTCATACATAAATACATGCCAGTATCCATGCATGCATGCATATATACACACATACATACACATATATTAAATACAGATAAATTATTAAAGGTAAAGTCTGAAGCATCATTTTAAGTATTCTGAAAATAAAGGTACTAAAATATGGGAGTGGTTTAGTCCTACTGACAGACTCCAGAGAACACTGTCCTAAAAAAGTAAATTTCCAGAGACATAGCCACATTCTCTCCCCTCCTAGTTCATCTGTCAAGCTACTGACAGCCCAAAATCCTAGCTGTAGCGTGAAAGGGAAGGGAGGAGAAGGCTCCAGGTTCCCAGGGAAGCCTGACCTCACCGTGGCTTCCCACACTTGGTGGGATCTTGCCCTTTACTCCCACTATAGCTCCCAGATCCCCAGCACAGACTTCTAGTTCATTAAAGTGTTGGAACGTATTAAGAAATGACACCAAAATGAAGTGAACTTGAACTCTACCTTTGTATGCCCAAAGAGTTGCCCATGTCTCCTTTATACAGGTTCATCTTATACATAACTTTGCCTAAACAGAAAAATAAATGACTGACAAGGTTTGAAGAAAAAATTTTTTTTCATTTAGTTGTCTTTATTGTTTTTCTTTGTAGTGATTCAGGATACACTTGGATCCCCCAAAGGAATGAGACTTTAGATACAATAGGACACAATAAAACAAAGGAAAACAGGAATTCTAATTCTTGTGCTTTTGAGAATAAAGAGATTGGCAGAGAATCTAAATTATGAATAACCATTTGGGTCAATTCATCCCCTCCATTCATTCTTAAGTCTCTCACTTCATAGTCCCCCAGGTCCTGTAAATCACCCCACACTAGTGCAAAACTCCAGGCTTCATATCCACGGTGACTTGGAAGAATTGGGGGGGATTCTTATTATATGTTATTATTCCTATTATTATGGCCAGTGTATTGCTCACTGGTGAGTAGCCTATCAGGAGAGAGTGAAAACCTGCTGCTGCCTAAGTTTCACAAGAGTAATGGTGCACTTTTGCGCTGAATCTCAACTTTACTAGTGGACTGTCGCGGGTCAGAGTCGGCCTAGCCTTTATAGCATCCCTTAGCCTCATTTGTCCATTCGTTCCTCATTCAGATGGTATTTATAAAATTAAAATAAACTTCCTGAATAATTATTCATATTAAGTTTTATGTGTTCACCTGTTCCTCAACTTCTGGGTGAATGGGAGCACCCAACTGCTAATGGCCATTGACTACATTCAAGGAAATCATAGCTCTTCCACGGTCTTACTGTCATTAGGAATGAGTACGTTCCAGTTTTCATATTCACAAAATCAGTATGGTCTTGTATGTATCAAATGAGTTCTTGTATCTAATCTACACACATTGGTTGAGCTCTTCGGTGGATGAGCATTTGTGATACACAGGCAGTGTGAAGTCTTTGGGGAGGACCCACAACAAGCATGTGCTCTTATTACTAACTAACCTGTCCTAAGTGCTCTTGGCGGAGCTGACAGTGAACAAAGATTTGAAGGAGCACCTAAGGGCAGAGTCTAAATTGTTACTGGCTGGAAGGAATGCTTTGGGAGGATTTCACAGAGGCATTAGCATCCAAGAAGACAGATAAAGAAAAGAGAGACGGGTGTTATAGTGAGGACTAGGGCTGGAAGGTCTTGCTGCCACGGAGTGGACATCAAAAGTGAGCCCCGGGGGGAACTCCAGAGTGTGGCACATTGAAGTTTTGCCAGTAGTCGGCCTCAAGTCAGACAAGGGCGTAGTAAGAGTAGGACGTGAAAGCGGGCAGATGGGATGAGACTCCACTGTAGATGCCAGAGTGGTAGAAGCAGTCCGACCAGGAAGAACATCCCTTCCTGACAGAGTTGGTTTCGTGGTCTGAAGACACAAAAAGTCACCCGGCAATAGCCAGGAAGGATGCAACATCCTTGGCTTTGCACCTGGGTGAACACACACTAACTGAATTGAAAGTCAGGTCTGATAGACACCATTAGTCATCCAGGAAGTTCTGAAAAGTGGCACGTTGTTTATTCAATCACTTACCTCCTAATGGCCAGAATAACACATCCGCTCTCCGTGGGGAGTACTTTCCTCTGAGTTTTTCCTGGCTGGTGGACAGTGAATATCTTCTAAAACATCCATAAATTGTGTTTCTGAGCAGTGGAAGAAACTGTGACTTTAACAAGGTAACTTGTGAGAGATGGCCAATGACTACTGACAGGCTCCAAAGGCACTTGGACTTCAAGGCTTCCGAGCTTCCGTCTCCTCATCAGCCCATCATTGTGAGGTCCTGTGACTCAGATGGGCACATCACATACTTAACTCTTCTCAGTAACAGGGGACAGCTGATTGGTCACCCTCACTACCTATTATTGGAACATTAAATGACCATCTTTCTGCTGTCATTCACGGAAAGGCCACTACCTGAGGTGGAAGCTGCAGACAAGACACACCCACACAGAACCAACTTCAGATGGAACCAACAACCTAGAGTTCAGATGCTTCTCTTATCTTCTTGCTGTGCTGAGCAGCATGACATTGGTGTCAGCAACAGCGAAGCAGCTTCATCCATGACTTCTGAACAAACTGAATCCGAAATGCTATTGTTCTGACCAGGAATGCGCTCTAGAGCCAGTGAGGACAAGTGTGATGAGATCATTTGTTTTATCTGATAAGGTCTGAGGACATGGACTTGCACAACAGAGCATCTTACTTCTTTGGAAGACATTTTGGAATCACCAATTAGCCTGGGAACATTAGTCATCATTTACTAACCATCACCCCAAAAGAGGCAAATGCTCTGACTGTAGGTGAGTCACTGGCCTGGGTAACAGACAAGCAGGAAAGCCAATTGGTTCTCTCACCTCCTTCCCTACGAACTTCTCCAAGATGAAGAACATGCTCATATGAAAAGACCTGACTCTCAGGACCCCATCCTTCATACACAGTCCCACCCAGGATCCTGTTCTTTTTTCAGTAGACTTAGACTTTGAAACCCACCTTGCTATAGCAGCATCTATAATACTGTTTTGAAACTTACTTCCTTCTTTTCCTCTACTTTTTCCCCTCTTGCTGGGGCTAGCATGTAAGGCTATAATCCTCTGCATTTTGAAAAGGTTTATCACGATGACCTGAGAAGCCCATACTAAAAACCCCCACACAGATACAGACAACGACAGCTGAAACTGTTCTGTGGCATGCACACACACACACACACACACACACACACACACACACACACACACACACACACTTTAAAGTGACTGATGTAGTGGCATATGCTTGCAATCCCAGTATTTGTAATGCCAAGGTACTCAAAAATCAAAGCAAAAACAATCACATTTCTTTCAAGTTGTGTTTGTCATCTGTTTGTTATATAGTTTCCTGTGCTGTCAGCAGCAATGATAATAGCTGTATTCATACTACCAACCGTATTTATTGGAGGATTTCAGTGGCCCTTAGCAAGTGGAGCTTTACAATTCTGCCAGTCAATCTTAACAACAAATCTTCTCCATATCTAGTAATATTAGCCACAGATTCCCAATGGAAAAACTATAATATAATGAAATTCAATAACTTGTAAGTGGTCACAGGCTTCAAAAGCAGTAGAGCCACAAACTCACTAACTCTATGCTCCATTGCCTTTACCATTATGCTGTGTCACAATAAATGCATACATATATGAAATATACACACTTAACTTAAAGAAAATTCTGGTTATGGTATGAAAAGCATACATACTTAAAGTACGGAAAAAATGTGGAGCCAACATGTCTTGTGAACGAGCAGATAGTGAAATCATTGCAACTTCAGCTTCACCAATTGTAGAAGTTCCAGGCAAGTGAGAAAACCCAACTCAAAATCAAACAAACAAGCAAAAAACAAACAAACAAACAAACAAACAAAATGGATGGGCTACCTGTGGAAGATCTGAGGTTGATCTCTGGCTTCCATGTACACATGCAAATGAGCACATACACCTGTGCACAAATTCACACCTATAGAAATACACAAGTATAAAAAGAAGAAGGAAGGAAGGAAAGGAGGAAGGAAGGAGGGAGGAAAGGAAGGAAATGAGAGAAAGGTGGAGAGTGAAAGGGAACAGGTAAAAAGAAACACAGGAGAAAGAAAAATAAAAATAATGAGAGAAAGATTAATAAAGAGGAAAGAATGAAAGGAGGAAGAGAGTAATGAAGGAAGGAAGAGAAGGAAGGAAGGAAGCAAAGAAGAAAGGAAGAAAGAAAGGAAGGAAGGAAGGAAGGAAGGGAGGGGAAGGATGTGAGGGAAAGGTGAAGAGAGAAGGGGGACAGGAAGAAAGAAAGGTAGGGGGAAAGAAAAAATAATTAAAAAAGAGAGGAAGATAAATAAAGAGGAAGAAACAAAGAAAGAAATGAAGGAAGGAGGGGGAAGGGAAGGAAAGAAATAAAGGAAGACAGCCATGGAAGCTTCTTTAGGGACAGAGAGGAAGAGAATATGGATGTGAAAACACATATGCAAACCAGTAGAAGAATGCACAAGGTCAAGTTAATGCTAGGTCAGGCTGGGAAGGACAGTGCCAGACACTTGTCTTTGTCCCATGAGAAGATAGGATGGACACAAGATCCTCTTGATACCATCAAAGCCACATATAGCAAGCATAATGTCTGGCAAGTAACTTGCTTTCAATACATACCCATCTCTGTGAGTGATATAAAGTGATCATTTTGAACGTTGCTCTGTTGGCTAGAGATCATTTACCTGAAGTATAATAACACTATGTTTGACACAGAAGACCATTGATAAAATACAATTATTGATGCATTTCCTTGCATTTATCACAGTATGGTCTCATTGTATAAAATGACTTTGATGTTCTCACTGTTTTCTCAGAGCAATGTATTTTTGCAAAAGAAAATCGGTTTTGCTAGGTTTTGTAACATGAATTAGAGGGTTGAAGAAACGGTTCAGCAGTTAACAGTGCTTACTACTCTTTCTGAGGACTCGCATTTGGTTACCAGCACCCACATATGGCCGTTCACAATCACCTGTAACTACAGGAGCAGGAGAACTGACTCCACCTTCAGGTCTGCAAGGGCAGTGTATTCACACGTAGGCATGCACGTGAGTGCACACACACAGACACACACGTACATACACATTTTAAAATCACACTTTTAAATAATTTTAAAATCGTGCACTAATGTCATCTGATAGAGAGTTTGATTTGGATCCCAGAATTGCCCAGCTAAGAGTGGTGGTACACACCTGTCACCCCTGCACTCAAGCAGAAGAAACAGAAGGACCAGAACTTCAAAGTTAGTTGGCTATCTAGTGTAGGTAGATATCTGGTTTGAGGCAAGGCTGGCCTACATGAGATCGTATCTAAAGAAACCAGGAACTGACTCTTTTCAAGTATAAATGTATGGAGTAATTTACAACCTAATCATCCTGCACTAGCTTCTAGTGTGTTTACATCCATTTTCTTATAATGGATATGATGCTGGACTATGGTACATATTCACATATATAGATGTATAGACATACATACATATGTATATATATATTGTACATATATACATGAATATATATGTATTATATACACCTTGCATTTGTTTTTAGTCATCTCTTGATTTTGCTGAGTGCTATTGCAGAAAGTGACAGTGTGCTCTTCCAGATCTAGTTCAAAATGATCCTTAGCTATTTCAAAGTTCATTTCACATAAGAGTTAAAGATTTTACACATATATGCAAACATAAGCAAGCATACACACACACACACACACACTCACAACTTACAAAGTATCAGGCTGTGTTCTTTTGCTCAAAAAGAGATTCTTGGCTGCTAAAATACAGCCTCTGTCTTCAGCCTCATAGCGCTTGGTAGAGCAACTGGAAAGACACAAATAGTCTGAAAGGAAGCATTGCCAGATCTGATTGCAATTTCAGGATGCTGTCTGAGCAGTCCGTGCACCACAGAACCCAACACTGACCATCTTTCATACCATTCCAAAGTGATCTGGCCTGGGAAGGCTGGTCCTCACATCAGATGAATAGCTTCAAGTGCAGAAGTCTGAAATCTGTTACCTAGCCTCACGGTCCTCAGTGAAATCCCTGTGTGCACTTTCCCACTCATCCACTTGGCCTGTCATTCCTAGTCACTCTGAGAGCATCCTGTAACCTATGAAACAGAAGGAAAGCTTTGAAAACAGAATCAAGGCCTTTTCTTAGGGATACACAATGTTGACAGAAATATACTCCAGAGGAATTTAATGCAGCTTTTTTTGGGTCCCTGGCACAGTTTCTTTCGTGCATCAGTAAGTGAAAAATGAGCACGGGAAACTCCTGACAGTAGAACAGGGCTGAGGAGAGCCCTTGCCTCCAAGCCAACGATTAGGTTCTACTGTACAAACAGAGAGATGTCTGTGAACTCCTCACCTCTGCAAGGTAAACACTGAGAAGGGAACACCCTCCCACGGGGGCTTTGAAGCATTCACCTTGTAAACGGAAAAAGGACGGCTTTAAAGAATTCTTCATGCAGAGAAAAGAGGAAGCTCTTTGAAGTCGGGCTAATTCTGGGTCACTGTGAAATCGGCCATGCTTCTGTCTACAAGCACTTCTGACCCTGTTGGACCAGAAACAATAGGACCACAATGAGGTGCTTTTTCTCTCTTCTCCCTTCGTCTGTTTGAATAAAAATGGGAAGTAAAATCTGCAGAGAAGATGCAAAGCCCCTAACTACCAAGAGGCAGCTCCCTGGGAACACTTCCTTGGCTCCTTCTCCTTCTGCAAACTAACAGGTATTCAATTAGAATGGCTGTGGAGCTCCAAGTGGATGCATTAAAAGCTTTGGCTGTGGACGTAGCTCAATGGCACAGCACTTGGCTGCTATGCATAAGACCCTGGGGGGTGGGGTGGGGGGAAAATCAGCTACACAGCATTGTGGGTAATAAGTAGAATGCATTTGTCTTGAACATACAATTGGAAGATAGAAAACAGTAAAGCTCTGCGAACTAAAGATTTCCAGAAGATATGAGTTCTTTGCTTTTGATGAATTTAATAATCAGAGGCAGGCTCCTCCCTCTGATGTAAAGACCAGTAGCAACTACAATAGGCATCCAAGACTCTCTAGAGCAGCAGTTCTCTACTTTCCTGTTGCTGTAACCCTTTAATACAGTTCCTCGTGTTGTCATGACCCCAGCCATAAAAGTATTTCATTGCTACTTCATAACTTTAATTTTGCTACCATTGTGCATCATGATGCAAGTATTTGATATGCAGGATATCTGATGTGCAACCTCCTAATGGGTTGAAAGCTGCTGCTCTAGAAAGTGCTTCTCCAAGACAGTTATAAAATTCATAACGGAAACAACGCTATTGATTCTTCTGTCTGTCCAAAGAGTCCAGCAATCTACACAAGCTTGACAAACCCAATCACCCTCCGACGTTACAGCTCCTACAGATACTCAAAGACACCATTTACTATCCCCATTGTTCAGCCATATGGCGAAGAGGAGAAAGACAAGCCATTTCAATAACCCAAGTATGGGTTTAGGTGATTTTCACAAAACCTTTGAAGTTTTACAGTATTGGAAACACTAAGTATTTTGTTGTTGTTGTACTATTATTGCTCTTGATTTTTGGAGAATGTTTTGTTGGGGAAAGTGGAGGTGTGTGGCTTCCATTCCTGTTGGTAAGAATGTCTTGGGGATGGCAAGTGGGTTTGACTGGCAAGAAGCTAACTATCTTCCTTATAACCTAAGTGTGTGGAAAATACTGGATAAATCTATACAGTGTTGTTTTCAAGACAAAGCTGCATATATTAACAGACAAGGCTCATAGTTGGCATCCCGTCTTCAGATCTGAATGACGTCATGAAGATCCAGCAAGATTTGGGCAAACATGTTTGAGTGGCTGGTTTGTGTCTAGCTCCCGTGGGTCGGCTTCAACTCTTATGTCCTACTTTATTCTTACTATAAGCCTTCACTTCTACTCTTCATGGAATATTTCCTTTTGATTTGAGCCAGGTGTATAGATGTACTTACATTTTTCCAAACTTACAAATTGAGGTACTGAGTTCAATTCAAATCAGGCAAGTGGCGAGTGAAAGTGACTTTTTTCTAGCAGTGAGTACTGCTTACCTAGGAGAACAAGAGCTTGAGCCTCCTTAGCCAAAATCTAACTTCTGTCCTTTCTCCCTCACATCATGCAAGTGTCTGTACAGGCATTCCCCAAATGACAGGTAGATCATATTCCCATACTTTGTTTTGAAACCTGAATTTAATCCCTACAGAAACAATGTTATAAATGACAGTTAAATTCCTTCCCAGTATAGGAAAGACCATTTAACCCGTGATGTAAACGAACCACTGTAGACTTGCTGGACAGAATTCTGGGACCTAGAAATAGGAGACTTGTGGTGACAGCCCTTCAAACTACCAGACGTGTTTGAATTTTTATAAAAGGGGCGTACTGTGCCAGGACGAAGGAATAAGTAGTGAAATGATGGGTAATGTTCCAGAAGGCTCTGGAAAATAGCCAGTGTGCTGAGCAGAGTTTAGGCAACAAGCAACGATTCCTAGAAATCTACAACCAAGGTTATTTCCTTCGAAACTTCTCTGTTTCACGTCTTTTCTTCTACATATAAGTAAAGCCCACTGTACAAAGAGCAAATACTGAAGATAGAAACATATAACTAACTCACAGTGTTATCAAACAGAAACAGTGTAAATGCTTTAATGTTCCAGAAAATCAACGTTCTCGTCTTTGTAAGATACAACTTTGCTGGCCCTCTCTCACCACTCACCCCAAACTCCGGCTGGATTCACAAAGGAAGTAAGTTTCTGCCTCTCTATATAGCAATACTCTATGGTTTTTATGCGTCTATGACCTATGCACACACTACTAAATTACTTCATGAAGTCTTGCCCATTTTTTGTTATACATAGATAAGATTGCTTATTAAGCCTGATTTAGAGTTCATCCTTTTTTTTTTTAATAATATGTTTGTGGAATTGAGTTCCTTTATTTTTATTGAATTATACATTCACTTGGCTTTATTTATAAGAATGCCATTTTTGGTGGAATATTTGGGTTTTTACATGGAGAAATCACATTGCAATGAATATGCTTACTTATGTCAAACATTTTCACTGTGCCCACACCAAAGAGCAAAACTGCAGGTAACAGTAAATGCCAAGGTTTAATTTTAATGCATGATACAAAAATACCCACTGAAAAGTTTGCACAGCAATATATCAGACTTCCAGTGTCCAGTAGCTGTCCTTGGAGCTTAGCTTTCAGTTGGGCCATTCTGAAGAATAGGGACGTTTTGTGTTCTTAAGCAGCATGTTCTTGATTGTTAATGATGTTGAATATATCTGCTAACACCAGTGCCCAGTTGGATGCTTTCATTTCTAAAAGTACAAATGTAAGGTCCTTTGACACTTACCTGTTCCATTATGTGCCTTTTGTGCATTTGGTTTGTTGGAGTTCATTGTTGATTTTATTTTTATGTATTATATGTGCTCTTAAAAATTCTTCTCTGTGATATAAATTCTTAATTTCTGATGTCTTTTAATGAACAGAAATTCTTGGACTAATGAAATGGCATAGCGTGTATATGCTTGCCTCTGAGCCTGACAAGTGAGTTCAGTCTGTGGGCCCTACATGGTAGAAGGAGAGAACTGATTCTCTCAAATTGTCCTCTGACCTACACACATATGCACATGCACAAATAAGTAGATGTATCTTTAATTAGAGAAGTTATTATATTTTTAAAATAAATCCATTACCATCAGAAAATATTCATATATGTATTTATAAACCCTATTCTATTTAGTTGTATTTCCTCATTGCAATACAAGTCCATACGTTTATAAAAATAGCTTGGTACTCAGTAGAGCACATGCCCCATCTGTTTCTTATTCATATATTTTTTTTCTAGTCTGATCTTTCTCTTACTTTTATAATTCAGTTAAAAAAAATCTCTGCTTCTCTTCCTCGGCTACTTTTCCTCTGTTCTTATGCTCTCTTATATACACACATAAACACATGCACACACAGTTTGTGAGTTTTTAATTTTTAAAAAATAGAAATGTTAGTATTTTAATAATATTTGAATTTTTTAATGACATGTCCTGTATGTATCTAAGTATTTACATTTTCTCAACAATCTTTTCAATTTTCCAGTAAAAAAAAAAAAAAAGAAAGATTTTTAACATAGTTTTCAATTTTATTTTTATATATTTCATGTCACTAAGCCTCAAAAACATAAATGTTTTATAATTTATATTATAGAAGTCTATACTTTTACATTTAGAAATTCAAGTCTAATGGATTTATTAAGATTTTATTCACATACAATAATGTATACATGCTTAAAATGTAAAGTGTGATTAGTATTGACACATGCAGGCACCCAAGAGACTGTCACAAAGTCAAGATAATGAACATATCCATCACTCCTAAAGTTTCCTAATGCCCTTCAGTAACACTCCTAACCCTTCCCTCATGACCTTCGGCCCCTTGTCAAGCGCTAACTTCTGTTTGACTATATATGAGTTTGCCTTTTCTAGAGTTCTATTATTTATGGAGACATGCAGAGTGCACCTTTTTTAGTCTGGCTTCTTTCACTCACTTTAGTTATTTTGAGATCTACTCAAGTTGTTGCCTGAGCTAAAGATCAGTCCCTCTGTTTGTGAGAAGTATCATATATGTGGACAGGTCACAATTTCTTTGTCCATTTATCCATTTTTCAGCAATTGATTTGTTTCCAGGTTGGGGCATAGTAAAGAAAGCTACATCTGTGGACAGGTCTGTGTATGGGCACATGCTTGTGGTTTTCATGCATTAATACCTACATGTGGGTTCAATAAAGCACATGGTATACTTTAACTTTGAGGGGCTATTGTGTGTTGGGATCACTTCATATTCTGATAAGTCAATCAGAGAGCTTCTGCTGGTCCACATGAATATCAGTCCTCTTCATTTTTCCCACTTCACTAAATTTAGTCAATATATCTTAGCTAATTCTTATATTTAATAATATTTATGCTAACATTCATGTAACAAGTTTATTTCCATTCATTGAACTTCTCTGGGAAAATATATGTTCAAGTATTTTACCCAATGTGTTTACTGAATAATTTTGCTTTCTTTTTATTAAATTTTCAAGTCCTTATATATTAGAGGCACAAATCCTTTGACACATATTGATTTGAAATTTCTGTCTCCTTATATGTGTACTCTCTTGCTTTCAGAACTTTTTTAAACTCTTAAGCATTTTTAAAAGTTCTTTTTAAAACTCTCTCACTAGCCTACCCACCCTGAAATATTCAGAAAGTTATAACTGAATTACAATCTCCTATTTTCTCTTATGAGTCATGCTTTTGTTACAGAAGCTGAGAAAGCTTTGCCTAATCCTAGGTACCATGGATTCAACTCTACCTGCTCCAAATGTATATGTTTAATACTTAACCCCAAACAGGACTACATTTGCAGATGATTAAGGTTAATGGGGTCAAAAGGGTAAAGCTTGAATCAGTAGGATTAGTGTCCTCATAAGAAAAAGAACACAACCCTCCTCCCTTTTCTGTGATCTTCACATGAAGACACAATAGAGTGCACACTACAACCCAGAAGGTAAGCCCCCACCAGACAGCTAGTGTGTTAGTGTTTTGATCTTGAGCTTGACCACCTTCAAAACTGTGAGGAACTCTGGTTAAGCTAGAGTTCATGGGATTTTATTTGAGCAGTTCAAACAATTGAATTCACTGATTAAAACAACAACAACAACAACAACAACAAAACCAAAAACCAGTTTAACCTATGTTTTCTTCTAATGAGTTTGTAGTCACAGTGGCTACTAAAATAATGTTCAGAGTCTCGGGGAAGGGTGAAGCTCAGTGACAGAACGTTTGCCTTGTGTACCTAAGGCTTCCAGCTTAAATACATATTGTGAAAAATATACAAGAAATATTTTTAAAAATAGAACTCAGACATACAATCTATTTTGAGTTAACTTTTGTATAATGTGTGATCTGTGAATTAGAATAATAAAAACTCAAAGAATTGAGTGTGGACTGAGCACTCCCTTTTCATTCAAATAGGACAAATCTGTTTTGTTAATGATCAAGACCCTCCTGGCCTACCAACGACATCTGTCCAGTTCTTCAATACAGTCCAATACTGCCCCCCAATCCCCACCTAACACCACTCTTGGAACTGTACTTCTGTGAATCCTATTCTCTCTAATTTGAACAAGTCTGATCTTTCTAGGTCTTTCTGCCCATTATGGTCCCTGATACCTACTAACTTGTACCAGCCAAGATAACTCATTTTTGACATCACTCCCTCGGGGAAACCTTTCCTCAGAACAAAAGAACACCTCTTCCAGTATTCCATCTGAGTCACCCCAAAGCAGCACTTTCAGGAAGACACTCTACTCATATCTTTATTAGTAGGTCTCTTATGCTTAAGTCTTAGTTTCTCAAGAAGAAAACTAGTATATCTGGTAAGATGGCTCAGTGGGTAAAGGAACTTATTACCAAGCCCTGGAACCAATACAATGGAAGGAAAGAACTAACTCCAGTGAGTTGTCTTTGACACACACACACACACACACACACACACACACACACACACACACATACACACACACACACCAAATAGTAATAATAGTAATAGTAATAATACATAAATACATTTAATTTAAAAGTTTCAAAGAGACTATTAATTCAATGCTTACCTATTTTTTTTCAAAGCTCCCAGGCTCTCAATGAACTTTGAATAAATGACAAAATCAGAACTAGATTAATATAGGTGAAAATAATAGGGAATTATTTAAAATTGCCCAAATGCCAAGTTATAACAATATAAAAATGAATATCATAGAATATATTGCCAAGAACCAATCAGAAAAAGTTTAGCACACCAGGGTAAATCTTCAAAAAAAATTGAAAAAGAGTAAAGATAGTGTCCATCTTCCAGATGAAGAAACAAGAAATATTGGCCACCCTAAAACACAATGCCAAGGGAGTCACTGAGACAAATCATCAGAATGATCAATTTGCAATCACCCAAGAGCATAACAGACTGGGTAGCAACCAATGAGGCTTTTAAAGGAACAAATCATGCCAGACCGATTTAATTTCCCTCTATGATGGAGTGGCAGACCTTGCAGATAAAAAGGATGCAGAAGATGTAATCTCTCCAGACTTCTGTAAGCCTTTGATTCTGTCCGACCTGACATTCTCATCAACAAACTGGGGAGATCTAATCTAAACCACACAACTGTTTAAAGGATGCACAGCCCACTGGACAGAGGCATCCAGAAAGCAGTTGGCAAAGGCTTTGCGTTACCTCAAGAGAACATTCCTGGCAACAGTTTTGCAGAATGGCTGGAATCATTTGGCTATTTTACAGTCACACAGGTGATTGCAACATGTCAAGACATGTGTGCAATGAAGGACAAGTTCATATGGGACCAAAGGACTGCTGCTCGAAAGAAGTATTTGTCCTAAAACAAATAAGTAAGTAAATAAATTCCTTAAGTGTGGCTCCTGTTTCTAAATATTTCAGTCTCCATCCGTAACTACATCCATAGTAGTACGCAATGCCCCTAAGACCACAGTTATGACCTGTGTTGTTTTCCTGAGTGAAAACTCTGCTAATCAGTGCCCTGGCATCTGCCTATGCTATCTGCTTATTCTGTGTTGCATAGAATGTCCATTTGACGTCCTTTCCCAATTCCCTTAGCTGCTGACGTGACCACCCCTTAACCGCGCTTCCCCCGTCTTCTTGTTTAACCTCTATACATCAACCTTTACTCACTCACAGCCCCTGCCAACCTACTCTCATCCATGATTTCTTCCCTTGCTCAATATTCTGAAGGAGGGGTGAGATACCGTGAATGGGAACTCAAGACGATGAGAAAGTGAGGAAATACGGAAATGGTAAAGGCCACGAATCGTCAACCAGGCACTAGGACTTTTTGAAATTTTTCTTTGATAATTTCATGCAGGTATATGACCTTCCTAAAAAATTTTCCATCCTACTTTACGATCCTCTAATTAAGTTTGCTTGAATAAGTGCAGCGGGTGTGGATGGGGTGGTGTTATCAACTAGAGCATGGGCAACTAATCAGTGGATACACCACTGGGGGGGAAATGCCACCTCTTTTCCTCTTTCTCTATAACCTTAACTGTCAATAGATCCCCTCGGAGGGGTGGGGCCTCCAAGTCCCCGTCCCTCATCTGTAATAAGATGTCGAACAGTCGGGTTTTGTGGAGGAATGCACAGCTGCTGATCCCAGGAGTGTAAGGACAGTGCCATGTCCAGAAGACAGCATGTTACAGGGCCTCCTCCCCACCCCTTCATTCTTGGATTCTTCCCTCCTCTTAGATGGTGCTCCCTGATCCTTGAGAGGGATGATATAATGTCTCACACAGGCCATAGTACTCAGTAATCACTCGTTTCCCAACACTATGGGCAGTTATAGGACTTTTTTGCAAAAGGGCAGTTGACTGTATTTGGAGATGGGGCTTCCTGGAGCAGAGCTAGCTGCTGAATGAAGGAGAGGAAACAGGGCAGTATAGAGAACCAGGCTTAGGACTCAGACACAGAGTGAGCTATCAAGACAGTGGCTCAAGCACAAGGCATCAGCTAAGCTAGATGGCAGAAGACACACTTAATTTGAGACCACAAGACTTGCTGTGTATGAGTCTCTGATTAAACAATGGAGATCCCATCTTCCAACTATAAAATGGGTTTTTACCTAAGTAAGCCTTACATGAAAGCAAATTAAAGAAGCTGGGTGAGAACACAGCCAACCATAAAGCACTATGCACCTTCTGGAGCAGCACCGCTCTGTTTATTGCTGTTTCTGTTGTTGTTGTTGTTGTTGTTGTTGTTGTCCTTAAGGATCGTTAGAGGTCCAGGAAGAGGGCTCTCAGCAAATGTGCTCCTATCCTTATTATGTAAGCTTGTGCCCTGAAGATAAGGAGCACTCCACTGTGCTCTCTGGGGGAAAAAAAGGTTAATTCTCCATTGACCAATTCAATTAAATGTCCATTCTGAAAAGAACTAACAACTAAATGTAATTTGCATTTTGTAAAAAGAAGAAGAAGAAGAAGAAGAAGAAGAAGAAGAAGAAGAAGAAGAAGAAGAAGAAGAAGAAGAAGAAAACCCTGCAAGTTAGATTTTTGTTAAAGATAACTTCAGCATCCGTTGTTAGTTCTTTGCTGAAATAATCAAACACTGAGCCAGGCCTCTGCAACAAATATGACAGATAATGGGAGACCGCAGCACATAAAATAGAGAACTGAGAGCTAGTCAAGACACTCCAAGCCTGAAATGTTTTCCAGTGTACTTCACTCTAGACGCGTAATACTTTTTATATTTCAATATTTCCAATTGAAGAACAGCAGAAAAGTGGGGCTAAGCTTTTCAGGTCTTCAATTTACCTTGTATATGTAGATTATAGTTAGTTATCATAAGAATATAGTCACAAGCCTTGTGATTGATGGGTTTGAGGTTTTCCCTACATATTTATCTGGTGGATACATATTATGTCTAAAAAATAAAAAGAGGTCAAATTACATTTTCCATTTCACAGGGAGGAAATTCAGATCACCTACATACTCGCATAATGAAAAGCAGGCTGAGATTTTTATTCCTAAAAGAGAACTCTACTGCACCATACTTATTTTTATAGATATCAATATACATGTGGAGGGGGAGTGGGCATTTTAGTACGACTTGTGCATGGGGGGAGGCATGAACATAAGTTTATATACACTTGTACATGGAAGCCTGGGTTAGGCTTCAGGTGTCTTTCTCATAGCTCAATGCCTGATTGTTTGAGATGAAGGTCCCTCACTGAACCAAAGCTCACCAGTTCAGTGGAAGGACCAAACAAACGAGCTCCAGGAACATGTCATTTCCACCTCCCAGTACTGAGGTTACAAATGGTACCACATGCCAGGTGTGCTGTGAGGGTCCTGGGATGTGAACCACACACACATAACTGATGGAGCCATTCCGCCAGCCTCTGTTGATATATTTTTCAAAACAAGTCCTTAGTGAAGATTGAAAGTATTGCTTCATGAGGCTCCTTAGAAAGTCTTAAGTTCATTTGTGATGAACTGGATATTTATATACTGGGAGTGACACAAACATGAAGGTGTGGAAAAGGTGATGTTCCATGACCCAATTAGATGAGTCAATGAGCCATTGGTGGGGAAGTCTGTGCACAGGAGGCCTACAGTGCTGGGAGGTGAGTCAGGGACCGAGGTTAAGGAGGTGGCGGTGCATTGCCTAGAACCTGAAGTCACTACCGCAGAATTAACCTGCTATGGAGCACAAGCTATAGTTTACGTCGTGAAACATGGAAATAGTTCTATCCTCTCATTGGGTCCAATTCACTTTTTACACACTAATTTCTTTAAATTACACTCAGTTACAAAATATTAATGTGCTATTTAATTCCAATGGCAAACTGCCTAGAGAAGAATGTCTTAAAAATCATACTTTTATAGTAAGGTATTGGTTAATGTATATACAGTATATATACTACGCAACTCAAGAGACAGAAATAACCTGCTTACTACACAAAGAAATGTTAGGAACACAATCTACTGAGGTGCTTTTTGTCTTACTTCTTAAGAGGGAAAAGAAATCAATGAATTAGGTGAGTGAAGGAGGTGATCAGGAAGGATTAGCTATTCTCATTGTATTTCATAGTTGAAAAAGTTAGCAGAAACTTTGTAGAAGGAAGGAAGATTAAAACACCTACAAACAACTGCACTTTGATATATTAGCTTTTATGCTCCAATATCTAACTTGCACATTTCTTCACCCTCCCTTGCATCCACTGTAATGGAAGCCATATTGGCAGAGCTCAGGGGCATCTCTTGATTTTAAAATTAGAATAACCATTGGACACAAATAGCAACATTTGGTACAGACAGTGGGAGTCTTTGGAGATACCAGAAGAAAATATTCCAGGAAAATACAAGTGGAAATCTCAGTGCCAGGTACGCTAGAGACAGGAAGATCATAAACTGAAGAACAGGCTGGCCAGCCACACAGTGAGTTGAAGAACTGCCTGCTGCACAGGAAAAACCTGCCTCAATAATAGTATCAATGACGACAACAACAGCAATAGCAACACAGAATTCACAAGAGATGAGGAAGACCAGCAGAGGAGACAGAGGACAAGCTCTAGTTAGAAAGAAGAAAAATGCTGACTTTGGGACTATCTACAACACAGTGATATTGCTATTTTGAAAATAAAAGCAGGCAGTGTAGTTCAGTTGGCAAAGCATTTGCCTAGCGTGCATAAAGCCTTAGGGTATTTCATCCCCAATGCTGCATAAACTTGGCATGGTTTTACATAGCAGTAATCTTAATCAGGTGTTCAAGGAGATTCTCAGCTATATAGTGAGTTCAAGGCCAGCTGGGCTGCATTGAACTCTATCTCAAAAACAAACAAAAGAAAGAAAGAAAACTAAACAAAGATGTTTCACCAAAAACTAATAAAGTTGTGAGGATAAAGCCTGAGTTCCATAATAAAACCCTCCTAACTGATGGTAAGTATGTACTCTTTGCTAAGTTCTTTCCTCAGTCCTTTCCACATAGTCACTAACTTTTTTTAAAAAATTCTTTTTTTCATATATATTAATATTATTACATATATATATGTATGTATATATATATATATATATATATATATATATATATATATATATATATATATACATACAATAGACTTCCTACATCAAGAAGAGCCACAAAACAATCAGGAATTATATAAATGTTACATTCATAGTGTTTTGGCTATTTGTATTTGGCAACCTTGAAGAAAACATGTTTCCTCTCTTGATGCATCTAAAATTCTGAATGTAAATCAATATCTACCATATCTCAACTTAAAACATCAAAATCCCAGATTAGCACAGGCTTGGTGATGAACAAAAAGAGGCCCTGAAACAAAGACAAAGCCACTGAAAAGAAAGTCCTTCTTGGAAGGAAACGTGAATAATGATAGAGATGACGATAATACTTGCTAACAAGTGTTAAAAGACACCATGTTGACTAGCATTGCTCTGAACACTTTGCGTATGTTACCTCTCTTTAGCTCTTTATTGGCATTGCCGGAAGATGCTATTTTAGCATAAATGAGACATAAGAAAATGAGTATTCTACAGCCTCCCTGCTAGTGATGAACTGAATCAGGATCCAGACCCTGACTGAAGAATTTGGGCCATTAAAAAGTTTATTTTTAATAACAGCAACCTCGAAGGGTTATTGTGAGTATCAAAATGAATTGATATGTGCAAAAACGTTTAAAATCGTGTTTAGTACAAATTGAGCATTTAACCAATATTAACTCATGTCTGTCTCATTATTGATAATATCATAGTCTGATGTCTCTCCAAATGCAAACCATAAAGATGACAAGAAATAAAACCAAGAAGATTGGTGTTTTAAATAGACTATGCATTAGAACGGAATAAGCAGTATCTACTAAATATGAGAGTTTGCAAAGATAACAACTTAGATTTGACCACTTAAGAATTTTAGTACTACAGAAAGATGAACACAGGATGTGAAACTAAAAAGACAGCATTAACCAGAAGGAAACCAGAGCAAGGTTTGCTAGGACAAACCGTGAGTTGAAATCTAACCCAGGAGGAAAACCAATTTATCAGTGTCCGCGTGTGTCTAAAAGAAAGGAATGTAACATCTTCCTGGGCTTTTCTAGATCCTCAGAAAAGAACAATATAAATGATCATGCAGCCTTTGCCTGTGAGTACTAAAGACTGCGAGTCAAGCCACCTGGTGCAGAAAATCTAAAGGAGGGGACAAGAGATGTGGACCTAGTGTGTATGTGGCCAGTTGGTCTTCTGTTCAAGTTCATCCAAATGCAGTAGACAGAGATTTATCCTTCCTTTTGAATACTCACTTTGGTATTCCTGCTCTGGACTTTAGCAAAATGAAAGACGGTTGATCCCTCAGGGTCAGGCAGCAGAGAACTCCTGTTTGATCTTTTACCCTTGGTCTGCTGTCAAAGGTGACATCATGCTGACAGGGGGACCAGGTTCAAGGGCTGATGCAGCCAGTTGCACGCACACAACCTTTTGCTGACAAGGAACCTACCGTTGATTTAGAGCTTGACTGCTGCTGTCGTGAAATTCTTGGCAATTCCATCTTTGAAGTGAAGTCATTTAAGTGACATCTAGTGGGTCAGTGGAGGATATTCACATGCAGAGAAAACATACACAATGTTTCCTGCCTTCCTGTTGCTCAACTCCCACACAGTTCTTGTGACAACCCATGACCCATGAGCCATGGGGTTCTCCAGACTTCAGAACACAATAAAACATATGGGGTTGGTGTAGTAAGCGTGTATCCAGAAGTAAAATAAAAACAAATGACTCAGAACTGAAGATGTAGCTCCGTGGTAGAGCACATGCTTGGCATGTGCAAGGGCCTGGGTTTAATCTTTAGCACTGTCAAAAAAAATACAGCTAAGTATCTGCATCATTTTCACTGTCCTGGTAAGAATATACTACATATGGGTACTGGATACAAGACATGCAAGGTGTGTATCACATGATGTTGATGCTTTAGCATATTGGGAGTAATTTTAATATTCTAATATTTTTATTGAAAACTGCCATTGTGTAGTATACAAATGATGATAAAATCTATGAATCGTTGACATTTTTAAGCTTGTATCCCTGGACTGACATAAAAAAGGAGATTTTGAAAAACACCACAAATTAGCACATAGAATAATGGAAAGGCTTTATAGTTAAAGTATTTTAAATAACAACAACAAACAAACAAGCAAAACCTTTTGCTTGCTTCTGTGAATGAGAGGCTAGCTTCTTTAAAGAACTGTGGTTGGGGCATGGGAGGTGGGGGGGGGGCTGTTAAGAGTGCTTGCTGTGCATGCGTGAGGACCTGAGGTCAAATCCCCAGCATGCACATAAAGAGCTGTGGGGCCTCCTGAGTATTCAGCCTAGCTCCTGTTTCCCTGCGAGACACTGTCTCAAAGGAATAAACTGGGGAGTGATAGGACATCTTAAGTCTTCTTTTGGACTCTTCATACACATACAGAGAGAGATAGAGAGAACAAGAGGTAGGGAGAGAGGGAGGGAGGGAGAGAGAAAGAGAGGAAGGAAATTTTTTTTATTAATTTATTCTTGTTACATCTCAATGTTTATCTCATCCCTTGTATCCTCCCATTCTTCCCTTCCTCCCATTTTCCCATTATTCCCCTCCCCTATGACTGTGACTGAGGGGGATTACCTCCCCCTGTATATGCTCATAGGGTATCAAGTCTCTTCTTGGCAACCTGCTGTCCTGAGGAAGGAAATTTTTACAAAACTGTTTCAGTTTTATACTGGATATGGACTTTGACAAGGAGTGAAAAGTGCTTTGTGCCCGAAAGCAAGGGTGTTTCTAGCTGGGTTCCTTGCCACATGTCCTGAGTCACTGCTTCACCCAGGGAGCTTCTGGTGTGTCTTGGGAGGCAAGACTAGCTCTCCACCCCCAGCTTTGCCAGCACTGGACCCATCATGCTTGTTGCCTAACTTCCTACAACTCCCTTCCCTTCTTCAATGTTCCCAGATCCCTCTGAAGCTTCTCGAGGGATCCCCTTATCCTACACTGGCTATGTAACTGCATTTTCTCTAGAGTGGCGAAACCGAGAAGCTGATGCTGTTAGTCCTCTTCATATGCCCAACGCCTGCAGGTGGCAAATACAATTTCTTGCTCCCAGTATCCACCTCCTTATGTCTTTCAGATATTATATATGTGTTTGTATACGTGTGTGTGTGCACATAAAATGATAAATAAATATTTCCCCAAAGCTTCTACTTACAGAGAAGAGAGCTGTGCTGTGTTCTTATTGTCTTACTGAACTAAAAAACACATCATCTAATTCAGCCCAGGAAACACTCCCCAGCACCAAAATCCTTCCTTCCATAGCATCCTATATTAGAATGAAGTGGAGGACACAACGTGTCAAGTTTTAAAAATATGGATTTGAGTCACAGGTTAGCTTCTAGCAAATACTTGTAGGAAGCTCATTCAACTTGTGTGAGCCTACATTTCTTTATTTTATTAAAGAGTGTTATTTTATAATCCTTCCTACATATTTCTGATAAAAAATGAATCCTTTCAGTATCTGTCGTATAATTTGTTGAGATGATACATAACTGATATCGTAATTCTTATTTCGGCCTTCAGGGAGTTTATATTCTGTTTTAGGATCCATATAAATGCTATGTCTTCTGAATGCATCATCTAGGAGAAATAAAGACCAGAACATCCTGTAAATCACCTGCTTCAAGTGTAAGCACTGTGACTATAGAACCTGACTATGATGAAGAAGACGCAAAGGATGTTACATACTCAAAAAAAACCCATAACTGAAAATCAGCCTGTATAGACCAGAATTCTTTTATTCTTACTCTTTAGAAGATGAATGGATCCATCCTCGTAAATGTGTCTATGTGTCAATAGACACTTTTGAATATCCTATACTGTGTAGCCCATCTCTAGAAGGTTACAGATAGGTAGAAATGCCCATTCCCTTATTACCTGCTCCCCTCCACCCAAATGGCCAGGTCCTTGAGTGGCTCACTAAGCTCCTGTTCTTCTGGTGGCCATGGCTTCCAAAGCTCTCAAGGGATAGCACCTTAAGATCTTTTCTTCCACAAAAATTGGTGAGCCTCTACTTTGAAGATGAACAAATAGGTAAGTCAAGATCTTTGGCCGCAATAAAACTCTTTGACATAGTCAAAGTGTTGCATACACCTACAGTGTCACCACTCTGGAGGAAATAGAGGAGGATAACTAGTTTGAGGCTAGTGAGGGTTTCTTAGAAAGTTCTAAACCAGCAAGAGCTACATAGCAAGACCCTGTCTCAAAAGAGCCTGGAAGAAAAAGGAATATCAAAAAGATATGCCAAATTGATTAACTGAGGAAAGCGTGGACTCCTTTCTAATTCTTTTTTATACTTTTTAATTATTAACACACTGTTTGTACAAGTTAAGGGAACTCTCCATAATATTTTTGTAAATACAAGTATACTTTTTAAACTTAACATTTGGATTCAGGTTCACAATGTTCATAAAAATAATGCTTAAAGATACTCCTCCACACACACCCGTGTGTGTGTGTGTGTGTGTGTGTGCGTGTGTGTGTGTGTGTATGTGTGTGTGTGTGATATGTAAAGAACAGCCAATAAGAGTAGCGTGGAGATAAGATGACAGTGACAGTCAATGAATCAGCAGCTGGTCGTGGCAGTGGCTCCAGCACTGGACACAAAAGCAGAAATCATTTTAGGCGAACCTTTCATTTGCCAAACTTAGGCAGCGGCACAGAGATTTCCTTCCCAAACCTTGGACTTCCTTTTCTGACTCTGTCTTATCTGCAAGTAATCTTCAGAACAGCAAACTCAGCAGACTCATCTCAAAACGTCTCTGGTCTGGCTGCTCCATGCTCAGTCTACCCCGGTCAGAGGCAAGGAAGCTGCTTTTATTGCTAATTTCTGTTTTGTCTCTCACTCCTGTCCAGCTTGGGTCTAATAAGAACAGAATATTCCTAAAGGCTCTTCTTGGCCCTAGGAAGATAAACTTCTCCATGGACTCAACTCTGAGTTGACTTAATTTTCCTGTACTGGAATTCCAGCAATGTGCCTGAAGCAACTAAACACATGCAACAATGTGTGTATTCATTGGGACATTAAACAGTAAAACAATTCTAGACCCAGGCTTTGCGATGTTCTGATTATTAGAGGTCTTTAGAATTTGTTCCACCCTCTCGAAATATCACCCCTCTGCCCCCCCCCGAAAATGCATTTTATTGCACATTTCATGGCAAGGTTTATGACAATGATCACTCCAATCCCTAATTAGCAAGTGGTAACAGATAGGCAGTTAGATCCTTTCCTGGCGACATCTCTGACAGATTGACACCGCCACCCCACCCCCCCCCACCTCCCAAAAATCCCTGCAAGGCTTCTCATTTTAAATGTGACCATGCTCAACACAATGTTGGCAAGCCTAGTCTCGTGTTGGGGGAGGGGGCAGGGGACTATAAAAGCAACATGTTCGCACAAGCATGGCAGAGCCCATGCATAAACCATTTGGTTTTGCAATTAAAAACAGGTTTGGCTTCCCTCTACATCAGTAAGACAGCGTCAAAGCTACACTCGTCCTGAAATTTTTCCCTTGTGAATTCAAATGAACTGTGAGTCTTGGGGTTCGCTTTGTTTGCATGTGCATGCCTTGAGAATGAATTTTTAGAGGTATTCACTGTGTCTCTTTCTGGGGCAATATTACTGACTTGTGTGTTGAATCACTGCTATGAGGTGGGGCTCGGCTACACTTTCCACTCTCTGTCCAGCTAGCATTTTGATTTGACCCATCACGCTTACCACTGCAGGTAAACTAGTACTCCACGTCTGACCCCATAGAAAATGAATGCTTATTCTAAATACCTAAAGGAATTGTCTCTCACACACTGGACCCAGGATTCA
Source organism: Acomys russatus (assembly GCF_903995435.1). NCBI lineage: Eukaryota > Metazoa > Chordata > Mammalia > Rodentia > Muridae > Acomys > Acomys russatus. Next base: position 56,683,612 of record NC_067145.1, read on the forward strand.
AAGACACTAAAAACCATGAATGTGTTTATTGCTAGGGAAGTGCTGTAAACTTGGCTATAATAGCAACTAATTATATCTTTATTGTTATTGTTCTTGAATAATGCATTAAATATTTGATCATATGATATTGGGAGAGCACTTTACTTCAAACCTAAAAAGCCTTGTCTTTACTGTACAGTGTACAATGTAAATACTATAATAAACTATTTTTATGCAAGTGAATTTAGCAATTTCCTACAAGGTAGAATTTGCTTTCATTTTTCTTTCATTCTGTCTCCATGCAGGTAAATGGACAGAAATACCATTCCTTATTTGTTGTATACTGTAAAAATATCAGTTCAAAAGTTCAGCCACATAGGAAAATGTCATGTAGGATCTTGGTAGGATGAGTCAAAACCACCTGGGAGAGCCTAGATGAGGCTACGTGAAGAAATCCTAGCAATAAAAGAAGTCAGCGGTTCCTGAGGCCCGTCCATGGCTGTTCCAAAAAGTTTTGTGAAAAGACAGTGTCTTAGGAGTGTCAATTATTCACCAACAGTGATGATTCATACTAATTAAAGGAGAAATGTGGGCCAAACAAGAAAAAAAAAAAAGACCAATTATTCTCAGAGCAACATATTTTATCTAAAATTTCAGGGAGTGATTCTACATTTTGTTTACTTACAAAACCCACTCAAATCGCCTAGGAAAGCTTAGTTTATTCATGTTTTCTGGAATTACCTTCTTTTCAAGTCTCAGCATCACTTGCTCAATAGGAAAATCACTAAAATAAAATATATATATTGATGTTTTGTTGCACCATTCTGAAATTGATCCTTTGAAATAAATATTTTAAAAAATTATAAATCACAAAGTAAATAGAAATATATTTGGCACAAAGTGGGAAAATGAATAAATATATATTGGAAAACTGTGCAGTCTCATTGAAGTGGTCAAAAACTCCTCTGGTCCATTTTATCATATAATTGAACTATTATATGCAAGTACAAATACATGCATCTACGTTTACACTTCCCAAAAATATATGGATTTGCTTACTTTTGATCTGTGAAACCAGTAAATAGGAAAAGACTAATTGAGTGTGCAGTATGAAATGATAAGGATATTAACTCTCTCAAATAAATAGTTATTAATTATAAATAGGTATTTTCTAATTTAACTAAGTCTATATGTTGGAGCTTTTAAAATGACTTTGGGCACCCAGTTGCTGGCTGTGTGTTTTCCAATCTTACATATAAAAGATAAAATGTAAGAAGCTGCCCTGGCAGAAATAAATTCAGCATTAAAGTTGCAAAAGGAACATTTTTTAAAAGGCAAATTAAATATATATGGTCATTACCATAATTTTGAACCTTTCTTTCCTCTATCAAATGACTAAATCTTACTGAATTTTTTTAATGAGTCGGGAGCCACAAATTACTTATAGATTAGATAAAGAAAGAACATTTTGTTTTTAATAAGTATACAAATTTCACTACAGGACTATTTTATGTAAGTAAATCCTTTGTTAATTCTCTGTTAATGGCTCAATTTCTAACAATTATCGCACAAATTATTGTAAAAGAAAGGAATAGGGTGGATTTTAGGTCTTTCAACACAAATTTTAAAATATTCAGTAAATGACATAGCGTCATGATTAAAGAAGGTGATTGTTTCAGAGAAGGGTCAACAAACTAAATCTCCTGAACTCATTTGGGATTGTGATAATTAGTTTTTGTGAGGTTCAAACAGCCTAAATGTAAAGAATTACTTATAAGAAAAAGTTGGAGAACCAGAATATTATTAATGAGCATTCTCAGATCTTAATCATGAGTTTATATTCCAAGAAATTCGATACCCTTTATGTGATTAAAAAAAAAAAATGGTACGCAAGCTATTATATCATTACACTAAGGTTTTTTTATATGAGTGAACTGGAAAAAATGGTGACGTGAATTTATTTCCAACTGATATTACACTGTAGTTACTTTACCTTACGTTCTGCTGCAGTTCTTCAGGTCTTATTTAAGTGACATATTCAATTATAAGCTAAAGTATTTGCTTTCCTAAATTACTATAAATTAAATTTTTGAGGAATTTTCTTCACAGAAGCAGAAGGAAGCTTAAATGGAGATGGATAGCTGTACCGTTTACAGCAAACATGATTAAGCAGGCAAGCCTTTGTTTTCCTGCTTTGGTTTAGAGCAAAGAAGAAGCACAGCGCTGCAGTGCTGTCTCTGCTCTTTGCATTTTTTGCTCATCCAAATCCCCACAACAGCGTGGCTAAAAACACAAAACACGGAACAACTCCTCCACAGGTGTGTTGCATAAGCCACTAATAAAAAACAATTCTAAAACATTTGCAAACTGCCAAGCTCTGAGAAAACGCTTATTAAAGTCTAATAAAATGGTGAAAATTGGGGGGAATGCACACACTAAACCCTTTTGTGCGCTGTGAGGAAGTTGGTTTAGGCCACAGCCACGTGGGCTTGCCTATGGTAAAGTCGGGGCAAGAAAAACAAGCTTGGCCATTATTTCATAACAAATTGCTGAGAGTCAAAAACAACCACTCCACAGTCACCCAGGGAGGCATAGATAGCCTTTCTGTGCTCAGCCATAATAATCATAGTTCATGAGTAACTGAAATTCTGGGATTTTGTTTTCTAGACTGCGTCCGTTCCCTTCAAAATAAACTAAAAGGCGTTTTACAAAATAAAATTTCGAATGGCCATTGGATCTACTTCTGACGAACATTTGGTCACAAGACAAGTGGAAAAACTGAATTGGGTTATTTTAACAACCAGTTTGGGATTGTTTCATCAATAATTATTAGGAGAATAAACACTGTACAGTTTAATGTAGCAGTTCTCAACCTGTGGATTGAGACGCCTATGGCAAGCGTCTATCTTCAAAAATAGTTACATTATAATTCATAAGAGTGGCAAAATTACAAAGTAGCAACAAAAATAATTTTATGCTTGGGGTTCACCACAACATGAGGAACTGTATTAAAGGATAGCACTAAGAAGGCTGAGAACCAGCGGAGCGGCTTCTAATTCTATAGGTGGTTATCCTTATAAAAGGTCACAACTGGGGCTAGAGAGATGACTCAACAACTAAGAGCACTGACTGCTCTTTCAAAGGACTCAGGTTCAATTCCCAGCACCCAGATGTGGCCCACACCCATCTGGAACTCCAATTCCAGAGGTTCCAAAGTTCCTTTCCAACATTTAAAGATACCAGACACCCATGTAGTACATATACAGACAAAAAAATCTATACATACACAAAAATAAATGTTTGTTTAAAAAGATGTGGTCACAGGTCCACCTTTGCAAAAACAAAAAGGACTGAAGTGTACCCAAATGTTATTATATATATATGTAAAATTTTTTGTTTTTAATTTAAAACTCTGTGTGTGTGTGTGTGTGTGTGTGTGTGTGTGTGTGTGTGTGTGTGTACTTTTCTGTGTAGACATATATGGAGACTAGAAGTTAATGTCAGGTGTCTTCTTCCATTTCTTTTCCAGTTTGTTTTTTGAGGCAGGTTCTCTCACTCTTACTGTTTAACTAAGACGATTAGTTAGCAAGCCCCCAGCCTGCAACAATCTCAGCTACCCCGTGCTATGTTTACAAGCGCTCACTGCTATACCTTGAGTTTAGATGGGTGCTGGAAATCTCTATACAGGTCCCCATGCTCACAAAGCAACACTTACCCAACTGAGCCATCTACTCAGCCCCATTAAAAGTATTTCAGACCAGATGCATTAACTGTGCATGCTTAAATCATTTCTAAGAAGACCTCAGCCAAATGAACCAAACCCTCTAGAGAAGACTCTGAGTAAAGTAATGGCCCAAGTAGTTTGGTTTTGGAAAACTCCATAGGTACCATTATGGTGAAGCAAATTTTCCAAATGCAGCTAAAGTTTGAAGATTCCAGATCCATGTGAACAGATTCAATATTGAAGGGAAGAAATAAAAAGTGTTTCAGCTGGAGGGATGGTTCTGTAGTAAAGAACACATGTAGTTAGTGCAAAGTCCTGGCTTCAGACTCCTGACACCACGAAGACGTGCAGGAAGATGAGAGAATAGCCCTTTAACAGAACCTCATGAACCACAACACTCATTTTCTCTAGAGACTTCCTGAGATCAGATGTCCAGACATACAGGTATCATGACAGTGAGCAGTTGGTGTCCAACTGGAAAGCTCATAAGCTCACGTATACAAATATTTCACCTCCAAACCCCCAGGGAAGTCGGTAGGAGCACAGAACCATTACTAGAGAAACTCAGACCTGGTAAACAAAACTATTTAAGTGGTATTTCACTACCGAGAAAAGTGATTCAGTCACCTAACGGTGAGCAAATGGCCACTTGGCACTTCATTAGACTCCGCCCCAGCCTAGAAAATGACATATGTCACACAGGTAAGAGCCTAAGCACATATGTGTTCGTGCAGAATGGCTTTGGGACAGGGGAGCTCTGAAAGGTAAAAACCTGCGGCTTTGATAAGCTTCTGTATGCCGGACGGGGTGAGATAGAAGAAACCAATGACTCGCTTCCAGGCTCATTGCTTCTGCGTTGAAAAGGATATTTATAATAAAGGCAGGAGATGCTAATAAATACAATAATTAAAATGAGCTTTGTCTCACTTTTTGACTGAGAAAACTGTACTCAACAGTACCACCCACCGCAGCAATTAATAACAAAGATTTGTTTTGTTTTGTTTTGTAATGGAGTGTATGAAGCCACCAGGCTTCCTAAGAAGCTGCTTGCATGACAAGTTTGAAAGGAAAAAAAAAATTCCATGTAAGTAGGTCAGCTCACACAGTCTTTGACTGCCTTCTGTGACTTGGGACTTCTTTGAGTCCAGTCCCCCTTCCAACTTCCCATTTTCACCAAAGATGCATAAAGTTGGGTCTTTCACCCAAAGAATTTTTTCCGTATTTCCTGTATCTATTGGCATCTCTCGGTTTTATGGAGAATATTTTTTGCTGTTCAGAATGTTACTATTTTAATGAATCTAAGGACAATATTTAGTAAACACATTAATTTATGTCACCTTATTGTAAATGAAAAACTGGGGCCAGGGAACCCCCTATGATCGCAGGAGGTGTAAGACGTCTCAGATACGGCTACTAAGTACCCACAGAGGAACTGTGTGTGGACAGGGCAGTAACTGCCGCCGTGTTTAGGTCTATCGGGCAACCCCATTAACTAGCTCCCTCAGACATCACCAGGGGGACAATCTAGTCTGAAAAATTGAAGGCAGAAGTTAAGAAAATGAAGCGTTCACCTCCAGAAACCTTAGTGGCTTGGCCTGCAATCTGCCCAACAGATCTTTGCTCACTCTAAAATGCCCCCGAGGAGATCCTAGTAGATACACGATATGTTTGCTTTGGAATCGGACGCCTGGAACGGTTAGTGAAGGACCTGAAAACCCAGGGAGAAGTTCATTCAGCCTTGCTTGCTTGCTTATTCGTTACCTGTGTATCGGGACTGAGACGTCCCACTCAGAGATTGGTTTTCAAATTAAAAGTGAGAGTCTGGAAGGTCGCTGAAAGCATAGAAGTTGAAGGGAAGGGAAGCACGCGAGCCCTCTTTCCGCATGGTAAATAAAAGGAGACCCATCTCTCCCCCCCCCCCCCCGCCCCTTCCCCGTTATTCCCCTTAACCCCTAGACAGGGCTTGCAGCCTCCAGAAAGCCTCTGTCATTAGAAATTTTCCAAGCTACGTCTGCCTCTTACTTGCTTCCCTAGATTTGACTGCCTGAGAGAGAACATGAGACCAGTCACCAATTAAAGTAGCATACCACCCACCCAGCGTCATAATCCTGCCTTCCCCTCTCAGACCCGGGTGTGTATGCCGACTCCATTGAGAATCTGCAGATAAGATTCTAATTTCTACTGAACTAACACACATAACAAACTTGAAGTGTTTCCACGTGTAAATACCTTTATTCTAGCTCGCCACTTTTCCTAGGACAAAGAGGTAAGCGAAATTAGGACAAGCTCTGAACCCTCTCCTTTTATGTGGGGAAGAAAATCTAGTTACAGCAGAGAGGCTCCTGCAAAAGAGACATTCATGCTGAGGTCGCTGGCTATGAACCCACAGGGAGAAGGAGGGCCAAAGCATGCTGTCAGTCAAGTGACAAATACTGATTGAGAACCTGTTATTATATGTAGGAGATTGCTACAGGAAAAGATATAGTGTAAAGGATACAGCCCACCTTCAAGGAGAATGAGACTTAGCCCATGAAAAGACTTGGGCCAAAAGAAAAAGAAGAAAAACTACACATGAGAATACGAGTTAAGTAGTAATATAACAATATGTGCATGCTTCCAGGTTCGAGAGAAGATTACAGGGTCCTGGAAGAAAGAAATCAGATGTGAGGCAACCCACACATTTGAGGCCGTTTGGAGGCAGAACAACAGCTATCTCTGATGTAAGAATTTGCTTCCGTGCCTTGCTGCTTCCCAGCTCTCCTCGCTGCACTTTAAACACACTCCAAGGAAAGAGAAATGCACACATGAGCTCATAAGCACTGAGAAAGTGGCAACAGGAAAAAAAAAGCAGGAGCAGAGGTTTTACTTTCGCTGGGTTTCTTTTGGGGATTTGTTTGTTGCTTTTGGTTTTGGTTTGCCTTTTGTTTTTGTTTATTTTGTTTTGTTGCTCTGTTTTGCTTTGTTGATCTTGATTTATTCCTTCACTGCCAGAGTGCCAGGTGTCACGTTCTCCAATTTCTACGGAAGGACGAGGCACAGTGTCTGTGTATATGGGATAATTACACCCTGCTTTTTTTGGGTCCCATTCCAATATTGCAGTAACGATCAACCTAACCACTGGTACAGGTTCATAAACACACAGTCAATGGAGACCACACTGCGCTCAGCTTGACGTTGTGTTGCAGGCTCTGTCAAGTGCAGTTGTTTCAACCCCTCTCTGCAGTTTTATTATTGTCACTTGCATGAACTTCATGTAGTGTGCTCAAACTGTTTGTCTAACCTATATTTTTCATAGTCTGGGCTGACGGGGGAGAGTTTTCGTAACCTTGAGGACAGCTGAAAACCTCCACCATCCTAGTTTCTTACCAAAGTCACTGCATTGTCTGTCTCCAAAGGAAAGGCCTGACTCTCCATGATAAAACAAAGAGGTAGGGGGAAAGGAAGGCAAATCCAGAAAAGAAGGAAAGAGAGAGGCTGGGAAACAGGACGAAAGGGAGGAAGGATGGGAAAGGATGAAAAGAGGGAGGAAAGGAAGGAGAAACAGCTGAAGGAAAGGGAGAGGTAAGACATAAGGAGGAAGCGTAGAAAGAAGAACAAGAAAGAGAAGGAAAGAAAGAGCGTGCATGCATTGTTCCGGGGCTCTGTCTTGGCTTGTCACAGCTATTTCACTCAACTGCAATAATAGTGCAATAAAGTTCTAACATCAGTTCCCTCAACAACAAGCCTGCCACCCACACAACCCTGCCACTCAAACGCCTCGCTCACTTTTCTCGTTAGCTTGTTATGATGGGCCTCTTAGTCAAGTCTCAGTTTGACTAACCTATATTGCCACAGGCAACTGGTTAGTCAACTTTCATCGTATTTAACAAAAGCAATGAAATGGCCCTGAACGCTCCTGCCCCTGCCTCAGCTCTCACAGGCTTTGCCAGACAATCCGATTAATCAGCTGTATCTGGAGTTAAGGGACCCCCTAGGACCACAGGTCCCTTTTTTCCCTGCAGCCCATTATTAAATGAAGGGCTATGATGTGACTGGAATTCACCATTCAATGTACTCAGGCATAAAGAAAAAATATATCATTTACGTGTTCAAACGCACATCTGGAAAAATGATGCCACAGGAACGTGTAAGGGAACTCAAGACAAACATGGGAATAAAAACTAAAGTAATCATAATTAACCTGATATATTGCTTACCATATGCCAAACAGTTCCAAGAATGTTGCCTGTGGTGACTCATCTAATCCCCATTACGTTTCAATGAGGTGGGTGCTATAATTAACCCCATTTTACAGAGCAGAACCATTAAGGCACAGAAAAGTTAATTGATTTGCCCAGGGTCACACAGCAGTTAAATGGCAACTCAGAATTGAGGTCCAAGCAATCAGGCTATAGAAGTATATACTCTTATAATTCATGCCCCCGCATAAAGCAGTAAAGGAATATTGCTTACTTATGTCCTCTGTAGCACTCAGTATATTCTCTAAAATCTGGTCCAATAAAAGCTCTAGAAGCAAAAGTCACAGAAGGAAAAAATGGAGTAAAAAATTATTTTCCAAAATCCACATTATATTCTGAGAACCTAAATCCATGTATATACGGTTTTCAATCTATGAAATTTACTTGAAGAAAAAATAAGTTTCATACTGAAAATTTTTTAGGAAGATTGAGGCCCGGCTTCCTCATCCACACAGTTCAGAGGACTAAGCTAATGAATGCAGACCCACTGCAATGTTCCATGTGTGGCCTATGATCAATAGATAGTAGCTACTATTTATAATTACTAATGGATTTGCCCCCTTCCCCCTCCCTCGACTTGTTCACCATTATCAGATCTAATGTTAAGCGTCTCTGCTTACTGCAGAAATGAGTGTTCCCACCCACCCATCTAAACCAACCACAACGCTAGAAAATGATATGCTGGACAGGACTCCTGTTGGGAAATAGCAAACACACAAGCGAGAACTCCCTCGAGTTAATAATCAGGTTTCAAAGGAAGTACTTACAAGCGATGGGGAAAGTTATTTGAGAAAGATCTGTTAGAGCAGATACAGAGATGGAAACTTGGATACACACCTTGACTGAGAGGAGAGGAGAATGCTCCAGCCACAGAGTTAGAATTAGATAAGGCGCATCCAAACACGAGGAGGACTCAGTCACCGTACTCTGCATGGGAAACCACTGGAGCACAGTTCTACAAACTCTCCTTCTTCCTGGTTGGCGATTCTGCTACCCTGACATAAGAAAAAGTAGAGTAGGGAGCCCCAACATGTGCAGCAAGGGGTTTGCACATTTCATGGGAAGAGTCCTGCAAGGAAACTGTTAGGCCCTCTTCTCTGGCCATGGTCATTCTGGGATAGGGTAGGGGAGCACAATCAATGCTCTCAGAGTTCCATGGGTAATTAGAAAGGCTGCTTGGAGAGTTATCAATGCCCAGAATATAAAATTAATTATAGCACTAACAAACAAAAATAAACAAACAAACAAAAAAAAACCACTGAACCTTTCCTAATTGACACGTCTGGACTTCTGTCATGCCACCCACCATGGAGAGAACAAATTTTTTTTTAGTAACTAAAGATTGAATCGACGGCTTACTATAAAAATACCCACATAGCTATATTTATTGTGCCATTGTTCACAATAACCAAGTTCTGTACTTGCCCTAGGTGCCCTTCAACAGGTGAATAGATAAAGACAATATGGTACATGTCCATAATGCAGTTTCAGTCAGGCATAATGGAAAATGAAAATAGGTGATTTGCTAGAAACACATGGAGCTAGAGATCATCATGCCAAGTGCCCTGAGTCAATCCCACCACCACCACTACCAACACTACCACCACCATCTCCAACATCACCACCACCAACAACAACAACATCACCACCCCCTCCTCCACCACCACCATCACCACCATCACCACCTCCACCACAACCATCACCACCTCCACCATCACCACCTCCACCACCACCACCATCTCCACCACCACCATCACCACCACCACCTCCACCTCCACATCCACCATCACCACCACCATCACCACCTCCACCACAACCATCACCACCTCCACCATCACCACCACCATCATCACTACCACCTCCACCACCACTACTACCACCTCCACCACTACCACCACCACAACCACAACCACATCCACGGGCAAGTAATCATATGTTGTCTCATGTAAAAAGGGGACTTGAAAGCAAAAGAGAGCTTGCTGCGAATGTGAAAGGGGAAAGACTGAAATGCCTGATCTCTGTTGATAGAATCACTTAAAAATATCGTCTCTAAAGTGTTCACACCTAGGAGTTTGATGTAGACGTTTGTGTACTCAGAGAGAGACAGTTAATACAGAGACTCACACACAGCTCATCGAAGTCCTGAGAATAGGTGACTGCGGAATTCTCAGCCCTAAGCAAGACATGTTTATCACCCCTTCACAGTCTACAGAGCATTACAGAAGAGAAGACAGAAAGATCATAAAAGTGAGGATGCAGAGAAGTGCTGTGAAGGGCTGTCATCAGAGTATTTCATGGTTGTGAAAATACAAACACAGCAGATGTGCATAGACACACACACACACACACACACACACACACACACACAGGGCATAGAGATATGGGGGAGCTAGCTGGAAATAAGGGAATCAACAAGAATGAGAGAGGAATGAGTCAAGGTAATCTGGGTGGATATGATCACAGCATACACTAGACATACATGTAATTGTAAAAAAAATAGATAAAAATTTTCATGCTGCTTTAGGTCTCTCCTTATTTTTTCTATAAAGTCATTATCTTCATGACAATTCTATCAAAAATCAGAATCCTCATAGCCCAGGTTCCTATATGAGCCCAAATCTCCTTATACTAAAGATTGTGAAAGGTGGTTTAAAGAGAGTAGAAGGAAAAATGTTATTTGAAATATAACTCTGGAAACTGTGTGATATAAATAGTTGTATGTCTGTGTGTATGTGTGAGTATGCCTATGTATATGTTTGTGTGTGCATTTGTCTGTCTTTGTGCATGTATTTGTATATGTATATGTACATGTATATGTATGTGTGAGTGTGTGTGTGTGTGTGTGTGTGTGTGTGTGGTCTTTGCATCTGTTCCATGTCCCACGTTTCTCTCTCTCTCTGTCTCTGTCTCTGTCTCTGTCTCTGTCTCTGTCTCTCTCTCTCTCTCTCTCTCTCTCTCTCTCTTTCTCTCTCTCTCTCTCTCTCTCTCTCTCTCTCTCTCTCTCTCTCTCTCTCTGTGTGTGTGTGTGTGTGTGTGTGTGTTTACACTGGATTTAGACATCAGGGTACAGTTTGTAGTATCTGAACTGGTAATCTGATGGCCTGAATTCTCCTCTTTACCCTTCACTGATTTCTTGACTGGCTCCAGGCAAGTCCCTTTTAGTCACCCACAGTAGTTAGTGTTGATTTGAATTGTTTCTCAACCACTTAGTAGCTGTGTAACACTAGGCATGTTGCTTAACCTTCTCGCACCCTGTCTTCTCATCTTTAAAACAAGAATAATGATAGTTTCTAGTTCACAGATGTGTGGTGAACGGCACATGAGAGAATGTATATAGTATTGTTTGAGGTATCATAAGTGCTCAATAAATATTAGCCATTGTTATTAGCTCTGAGTCACAGCTCTGTCCTCACACATAGCTCGAGAAGGTTACTGGGTGACCTAATGGATTTTCTCATTGGAAAAACTCCACCATATGGAGTACAGCATATAACTTGAACACCCAAAAATGTCTACAGCTACAAATCTTATTTCCGAACACTTACCCACCGGGCCGCTGGTCTTATGGGTTCTTATTTTGCATGCAGCTCTAACAATTGTGTTTATCTGATGTATTAGGCCACAGCAAATTAGATGTCCAAATTAAGAAGGAAAAAGAATACTGGAAGAAAAACACCTGGCAGACAAGAGCCTTTGCAGCATGAGATTAGGGGATGAGAGAGTAAACAATCGCTATCGCAGAGTAAAGTCTATGCACACCACCATGACTCCAAGTCATTAAAACAATTTTAATTACATTGAGCACACTGCTCAAGGCGGTGGCCAAGAGTTAAATAACTTCTATCAAACACAGGGAGCTCTTTATAGGCTCAGGATTGTCAGTGTTCTGATCACTTTCCTTAAGGGCGAACGGCACTGACGACTGTCTAAACCTTTGCCCGGAGGTTCTGCCCTCCTGTGTCTCCTGACCTGGTCTCTCTGGCACCCCCACAATATGTAGGAAGACTGTGTGGAATGGCTCTGTTCTCCCAGGAAGGAGGTGGGCATAAGGCAGGAGAATAGCAAGCCAGCTAACCAGCACTGTGTTAAAGAAATGTAGCCCGTGTTTTAAAAAAGGGGGTGGTGGGAGGCTTTCCTATATAAATTTGACATCAAAACTTCTGCCACGCCTTAACACCAGTAAGATAATTCCAAATCCAGCTCCTTTTCCGACCCTGAAGGTAACATACTTGGGCAATAGGATTCACACAGACCTGGAATAAGATGCAAATATTGTCTCAGCCACTTGGATGAGACATCAAAATACTTCTGTGCATCCCTTTCTCATACTAGCCTGTGGATTCTAATGTCTCGCTTCCCAAGGCCATCAAGGAGAATAAATGGGAGAATGGACACAGAGCACAGTCCAGGGATACAAGCCGTACCGAAGATGTAATGGCAAGCCCTAGGCAATGGCATGTAAGATGTCCAATGTCTTCTCAAATAGACATAGTCTCACCACTTAGGAGCTAGTATGGTTTGAACATGAAATGTCCTCTACGGGTTCATATATGTAACAGGGGGCAACTTGGTGGTATGCTGTGGGGCTTGGGGAAAGTAAGTGAATCCTGAAAACTCTGACCTACTCAAAAACATAAAATCTCTTGACACATTCTAAACCTGGTGGTATTATTGGGAGGTGACAAAAGGCAGGAGGTGGTACCTATTGACAGGACGCAGGTTACATAAGACATGCTCTGGGAGCACACAGGCCTTCTTTCCCCTCCTCCCTCCATCCTTCCATCCTCCCTCTGTCGCTTCCTTCTTCCCCTCACTCCACGGCTCATGGCTGCTGTGAAATGAGTGCCACAGGTTCTATTGCTGTGATCTGCATCTCACCAGAAGTCCAAAGCACTGCCACATGAACCAAACTTCTGAAATCATGAGCCAAGTCTTCTCTCTCCTCACTTACTTATCTCAGGTGTCTGACATAAGTGACCAAAAATTTTAAAATAAAATAAAGTGACTAACATGGGCTCTGTAATTGTTTTGGCATGAGGCAGATGTAAGGGAGAAATTCCTTTCTGACATTTACCATACATGGATTTTATGAACATCTTTCAGACTTTCTTAACCCCGGTTTCTCTCACCTGCAATTGGGAACACCTGGGGAATTTACTGAAAGAATTTAGATATTTAAAGAACCTGACTCATTGACTAGCTGAAAGACATTAAATTGAGCCTGAGTCTTCATATACATTATCTTTGTAAATTTTAAGGAAGTCACACGATACAGGGGGTGGAATATGGGTTATTATGCCCTTTCAAAGGAGGAAGAAGGAAGCTTGGGCCCCATGCCACATTTATGGCGTGGGGGTCAGTATTGGAATTCAGGCTTCCATCCACAAGACTTGTTGTGCTATTCTGGTATTTTTAAAACTGCATGGGTAGTGGGTGTACATTTGTATATCCACATTTGCATGTGTAGGGGCACACATACTGTGTGGTACACGTGTACATGTGTGTTCTTGCATCTGGAGGTTCAAGGTTGATGCTAAGAATCTTAATCTATCACTCTCTACCTCTGTCCTTTCAGGCAGGATCTTGGAATTGAATCCATAGCTCATGGGTAATGGGTACCCTGGCCAGCCAGGTAGCTCTGGGTTCGCCTGTTGCTGGGTTTGGAGAGCTAGACTCACAGGTACAATGCTATTACCACCCAGAATTTACACATATCCCAGGGACCTGAACTGCATTTCTCATGTTCGCTTCTCTGCGTTTTAAATCTGAGCAATCTGCCCATCTCCATTCAAGTGTTTCTATTAGTATGGAGGTAATTCCCACTGACATGCTAAGACGGAAAAGAAAAGTGGACTTCCTTTCTTCATATTCTCCCGGCACTATTAGAATATTCGTGATGATGTTTTTGTTGGTACACCATGAAGTGGCTGGAATAAAAGGGTAACGTTCTGCTTGGTATAAGAGCAAACGCAGAGAACAGGAGGGCTCTTGTCTCACATTCAGCTGCAAAAGGCTTCATTCTTTGATGCCTGTCCCCACAAGCACTGATTTCATCCTTAGGTGTTACCTGGCAGCCATCAGGTGGCTCTCGCTTGCAGCTGGAGCTACAAGCTTACTTGGTTTTGCTCAGCAGAACACACAGAGAAAACTCTTTCTTCTGTCTATAGTCTAAGAGTTTGTTTCATCTGTTGAATCTACTCCTATCACAGACCTACTCTTAGGCCAACCAGATGAAATGCAAAGACGCCTGAAGTTTTCTTTCTTGTGTCTCTATTCCTCTCTGTTTCTATGTCTCTGTGCATGTCTGCATGCATGTGTGTATATACATACTGTATGTGTTCTGATGTGTGCATGTGTGTACACAAGCATATGTGGGTACAATCACCCATGCATGTATATGGAGAGGACAGGGGTCAGCATCATGGGCTTTCCTCTATTGCTCTCCATCTTAGTTTTTGAGACAAAATCTCTCTCTGAACTTAGAGTTCACTAGTTTGGCTAGTCTGGCTGGCCAATAATAACCCAAGATTTGCCTGTCTCTGCTCCCCCAGTATTATGGCTACAGGCTCATGCTAGGGATGTTTATATGTGTGCCAAGGATCTTAAGTAGGGTCCTCAGGTTGATATGGCAACAATTTTACCCACTAAACTATCTCCTTATACCCCTCCCTTCATTTTCTGTGTCAAATGAAGAGTATAGGCGTCTAACATGACACTGAGGTATCTGCTCCTTACTTAGTCATCTCAGGGATGGGTGGATGCCTAGCTAATTAGGTCCTTTACAGAAGAATACAAGAGCTGTCAGAATGAGTGAAACTCCCAGCTGAATTAATTCATGGTACCTCTGTTTTGAGCATACCTGTGGTTCCTTTAACCAAAGCACTTGATTTCAGGTGATTATTGGGATAAAAAACTGTAAAGAGAGCAGACAAATGCTTCCCCCACACACAGTTGTGTTCCTTTCTTTTCATTACTGCTACTTTACAACATTTTATATGAAATATAAGAAATGTGATAGGCATTCTTATGATGCCAAGTTTTATTAAATCAGTTTGGGACATGAATAGACTTTTTTATATCAGTCTACATCAACTGTTCAGTGGCATATGGGTTTGCTTTGATGTTTCCATCCATGGAACCCATGGATCTAATATACTTTGACCATATCCATACCTCATTACTCTTTGTGTGTGTGTGTGTGTGTGTGTGTGTGTGTGTGTGTGTGTGTGTGTTTGTTTTTCAAGACAGGGCTTCTCTGTGTAGCCTTGGCTGTCCTGGGCTCACTTTGTAGAGCAGGCTGGCCTCGAACTCAAGAAAACAGCTTGCCCCTGCCTCCCAAGTGCTGGGATTAATCATTACTCTTTCTTATTCACGTTCACCTTTCCTTATCTAGATCCCTAAGAGGCAAAGATATTTAATGACCCCAGGGGGAAAAAGAATAAATTGGGATAGAGATGAAATACATGAAATAAAATTGAGAACATGATAGACTGGTTTGAAAAACATAAGACTAGAAATTATAACATTTTTTGATCCCCTCTGACACTACTCAAGTATGGGCCTATCGGTGATTCGCTGAAGAACGAGATAGAAGTGGGGTCACGCACCTGATACAACATTCATTTTGTTGGTGTCTTTGTTTTAAATCAGTTTGGGACATTTTGTTGGTGTCTTTGCTTTGAGTTTTGTGTAACATCTAGGTCTGGTTGTATCTGAGATAGCTCAACTACTGGGAGGCATAGGAACACAAGTCAAATAGCAATATCACCAAAATGTTCCAACCCATAAGTTCAGAGTTATTTATGATGACAGTGGCTATACAGTCCATTCATTTTGGTATCCGGATACTTATCTCCAAAATCTGTAAAGATCCACCAAGATACCAGTTAGAGGTGAAAGATACCTATGTAACTCAAGTCAAAATCATTTTAGTTCTCCCTCATAAGACTCAGTCTTTTACTGTTACTATTCTTTCTATGTGTATGTATGTAATGTGTATTAGTATACACACATACACACTCTACATACACATATGCTTGAATGTATGTGTGGGTGTTTATGTGTGTGTGTGTGTGTGTGTGTGTGTGTGTGTGTGTGTGTGTGTGCATGTAGAGGTCCAAGGTTGATGTTAGGACTCTTCCTTGGATGTTCCTCCATCACAGTCTTTGAAGCAGGATTTCTTAGCCAAGATGAGAGCCTGACAATATGGCTGGTTTTACCTGGCAACTTGTTCTGGGGATCCTCTTTCTGTCTTCTGAGGGTGAAATTGCAGGTACTTATGTGACATCTAGGGGCCTCATGTTTACTCCATAAATGTAACCACTGACCCATCTCCCCAGCTCAGCTTTTAAAACGTATTGTATATGTATATGTGTCGGGGGGAGGAAGGGAGTGTACAAGTTTCTGTGGGAACACACCCATGCTCACATATGTAGAGGGCAGAGGTTGATATTGGTTGTTTTCTTTTATGGTTTTCTACCTTGTTTTTGAGACAAGATCTGGTCCTGAGCCAGGAGCTAACTGTATGCCTAATCTGGCTGGCCAGTGATCTCTTGGGATTGACCTACCTCTGCCCCTCTGTGCTGGGATTCTTGATGCACAACCCTGCACCGCTGAAGTTTTGATATGGGTGATGGAATCTGAACTCAGGTCCTTCTATTTGCACAGTAGACACTGTGACCCATGGAGTCACCTCCCTAAAAACTCAGACACATCTTTAAAGGAGAACATTTTATCATAAGAAAATTGTGTTTTCAAGTGACATTCTTCTAAATTGTCTACTCTATGGGCTTGAGATTTACTTTGTAGTGTGAGGAATGATAAACTCTGTCCTTCAAAGGAATCCACATATATTGTCGAAGTAGAAATGACCTCATCCACAGACTCAGAGGACTGGCTATTTGTACAGAAAGATGCCTCTATAACTCAAGACATTAGCAAAAATTTTACCTAACTAGATTCCATCATGTGATAGTGAAACAGTTGCTAAGCTGGTAGACATCTTTTTGAGGGTTCCATGGAGCATCTGTGAGCCCAGGAAATGCATTTCCTAATATACACCTTGGAGTCCAAGTGAGAGTAGATGGTATGTTTTCCTTTTCACTGCTGGGAACACATCCTAATGAGAAGCTCTTGGCACACCTTGAACATTACACAACTCTATGCAAGTGTAGAGAGTTTTAACTTCTCTTCACTATGCTTAGCCACGCCCAGTGTTGTAATATCACGGCTATCTCAAGCAGATATTATAGAGTTGTCTACTGGCTATAGAATTCATCAAACATTAGTCGGGACTAGCTATCAGTAAGCATGCAGCACTTTGTCATCTTTTCCTGATAGTGGTTTTGATAAGATTTAAAATAGCCTCAACGTTAACTTCTGTAATACTGTGTACATGCACATGCGTGCATGTGCGTGTGTGTGTTAGAACAAGTGACTTTAAATGTCAGATGTGATCATCTTCGGTAAATGCCTAAGGCTCACCACACTTTCTGACTTCGTTGACTTGACATTTGCTTCTCCTTTTGGGGAAATATATTTTTCACTGTTAGTTCTCAATCTAGTGATGTAAAGGAAGCCAACCTTGGGGAGATTCTCAGGGAAGTCCCAAGAGGGGCCTGAGGGTATGTCCCCTTCAACAGAAAAGCCCTTAGCAAATGAGCCTTTGTAAATTGCTCTATGAAAACCTGAGCAATTTAGCAGAAAACAACCCATGCATACTGCCTAAGCTTTCATTCTTTAAAAGTTGTTAATGCCTGCTGGTTATTTTTACAAACTGTCATTAGCAAACAGAACAAAAAGAAACCAGTTTCCAAAACAACCAGGCAAGAAGTACTGTGAAGTTTTGCAATTCTTCCACTAAATCAACCACCTGATTCTTAAAGTCACTAAGTTAATAAAAATAATTCAAATTTAAGAATAGGATGGAGAGCCTGCTCAGTCAGTAGAGGGTTGCTTCACAAGCAGGAGGCCGTGGGCTCAACACTGGGAATCTATGCTAGGAAAAAGAAGGGGGCGGTGGGGAGAGCAATAGGGAGGTAGAGACAGGCCTCCTCAGGGCTCCTGGGAAATACAGCCTAGCTGAATGAGCAAGTTCCAGAACAGTGACTGAACACATCTCAGAAGACAAGGGGGATGAACTCTGAGGAAGAACAGCACACAAGGTTAACCTCTGGCCTCCACACTCACATGTATGCATATGCACATACAAGTGTATCATGCACATGTATGCATACACACTCACAAGTATACACACACACACACACACACACACACACACACACACACACACACACACACACACACAGTGAGGCTCCTAGGCTGGCAATCCAAGGTTCTGCAATACCTGTTCTGACCACTTTGCCTGTGCAAAATTTTCTGCCCAGCACCACTACATGAAGAATTTCTGGCACACAGTGAGAGTGCACTGACCCTACTTTGACCTTGACTTCTCTTTACTCTTGTTCTCTCTATGTGGCAGTCTTATGCGTATTCATTAAGCATTTCCTAAACTAAGTTCAAGCCATATTTTCTCCATTATGTCTTTGCAAATGACTTGTCTTCTAAAATGCTGCCCTAGCAGTTCCCAGTGTACATATCGTGCTTTCTCTGGGATTATTGCCCTCACTTTTCAAGTATTACCATAGTATGCTTGGACCTGTGCTTGTCTTTTATATGCTATGTGGAGACTTTCAGTCCTCAACCATGCTGTATATTTTTCAGTATATCTGTCCGGCACTGCATACAACACTTTACACATGGCTGGCATCTATAATATTGGCCAATATGAATCTTTAACTGGTTAAGCTACACCTTTTCATTTTAATCCGAAGACAAAGTGATAGACTTCTGTGGAAAATTTGTAAATATTCTAATCATATTTTTTGCCCGAATGCCTGAAACAGATTTCCAGAATTGGCCACTTAACCAAGAGTGACTATCTTGACTAGCTCATCTCCTAAAACGCCAGTTTTCTCTATCTGCAAAACTAAAAGAAAAATAATGACTTCCCGTTTCACTCTACTAAGTGTAATACCTTAGAACGTGTTTATGCAATGTTTAGCCCCTTAAAACTATGGACTTTGGGGGCTGTGGAAATGGCTCACTTGGTAAGACGCTGGTTGTGGAAACATGAGGATCTGAGTTCGGTTCAATCGTCAGAACAAAGGAGGGAAAAGAAAAGAACCTGTGTAGTAGCACATGATTACTCCAGAGCGGGAGAGGCAGAAGCAGGGGCTCATTTGTCAGCTAATAGAGTGAACTTCGAAAGTTCCAGAATAGTAAAAGACCCTGTTTCAAAAACAATGTGTGTGGTGCCAGAGGAATGACACCTGAGGCTGGTCTCTGGCCTCTATATGTAGACATGCATGTGTTAACCCTCCCCCTCTCTCTCATGCACACACACATGCACGCACAAATATATACACAACATACACACACTACAAATATATATATACCCACTACACACCTCCCCCCATGCATATATTTCTCAAAATAAACATGATTTTTAGAAATCCAATGAGAACTACAAAGCTCCCAAGATGATGCACTCTTAGTGGTCTTTGGATATGTTTGACTTCCTTTAAAACTGCGGCATGTATGAAAAGATGATCTTCCTCTTTCAGTGAAAATTTTGAAGCAATGAAGAGGCAAATGGCTAAGGTACAATAAATGGCAGCACTCGAGGGAGACCCTTTCCCTGTTCTAGTTGGCAGCTTTGAGCTTAACTGCAATTAGGCCACTGCTCCCCCGCCATTCTGCACGTGCCATTCAAATTCTATTTCTTAGAGATGGATGCAAAACAGCATGCTGAAAACACCAGTCTCCCTGCAGTTCCAGGAACTCTACAGTCACATAAACAGCTCCGCTGGATCCATGATTTGGTGATGACTCTTCAGAAGTCTTTTCCTACCCCTTGCTCATCCTTAAATCCTAGTCTGTTGTTTTTTTAAATTCAAATATTCAGTTTCTTTTTATTTAATTTATTTCTGTTACTGTCTTTAGATTATGTGTATATGTGTGGGGAGATGTGTGTGTGTGTGTGTGTGTGTGTGTGTGTGTGTGTGTGTGTGTGTGTGTGTGTGTACAGTTGTCCAAGGGGACCACAGGCAGATGCCCCTGACCTGTGTGCTGGGAAACAAAATTGGATTCTCTAGAAAAGCATGTGTGTTGTTACCTGCTGAGCTAACTCACCAGCCCCTCCTCACTGATTCTTTATTGTTAAAATCTTTTAAGAGCCTTCTACTTGGATGTTCCAGAAGACTGTCCAAATATATTTTTTAAATGAAGAAACAGAAGAAAACTAACCTTGTTGCTTCTAATGGTTTTGGAAATAAAATGTCCTCACCAGCTCAAGAGTTGAACGACTGGTTATTATCGGGTGGTGCTATTCTTGGAAATTTGTGGCACCTTTGGAAAAGCAGGCCTGCCTGTCAGATGAAGGTCATTGCCCTGCTCATCTTGCTGGACCATTGAGACATGAATAGACTTCACCGCAAGCTTCTACTGCAATGGAACAGCCTCACCTGTTGCCATGACTACCTCACCATGAAGAACTGAAACTCCAAACTGTGAGCCAAAATAAAGCCTTCCTCTCTTAAGTTGTGCCTCTCAGTCTTTCAGCAGATGAGAAAATTAACTACTACAGCTCCTCCTGGAATGTCTTCCATTCAAATCATCCTAGGGTTTACAACCTTTAGTGTCTGTCTCAGAACTTGCGTGAATATCATCCACCCAAGTGCTAACCCCAGAAATGTGGTAGCTACCACAAGCATTATTAATCCTCGTTGCTTCTGTCACATCCCAATTCATCACACTCATCAATTCATATGCATTCCTATGCGTGCATGCAGGTGACCTTCTTGCCCCCTGGATTATCTCAAGGCTTCTAATTAAACTCCTCTCATTCTGTAAGCACAGACATCTCTCTCAGATGCACAAGTCACCCTATGCCTTATAGTCTTTCATTGACACCTCATTTCCTTCTGCAAGGGAGATGTGAGGTGGGCTACAGGTTCAAATTCCTCCCAGTGGTATCTATGACCTCCCACCAAGATAATCTCTCTCCTTTCTTCAGCTTCATTTGAAATGTCAATATCTCTTGGAAGACTTTCTTATTAGCCCACTTCCAGTTAACAAGCCTGAACTCAGCCCAGTGACAGTGTGCTTGGCAGCCTGAAGTCTCCTTCAGAAGAGTGCGGTTTCATAACCAGCTCTTCTCAGTTCCCCCTGGCTCTTTGAGCTACACCCACCTTGTTCTCGATAAACAAAAAGGACAATTCCCCCTCCTTCCTCCGTTCACATCTTCACACTTATAAAACAGTCTACCCCTTTGACACTACTCAATACTGTCAATCTTGTTGGCTTCAGGAAATCTTCCTAAAGGACCCTCCCTGGTCATCCCTTGCTCCTCTACCCATTTTGGATACATTTATTAAATGAATACATACCATTTTAGCACTTTTTAAATGTTAGGACTAAATAATGTGAAACTCAGACATATGTATATACCATTTCTGACCATTGAATTTAAAATTCATGGTGACAATCCTAACTCACCAATTACCCTTGTTTCTAGAAGCCATTGGTTTCTCATGAAAATTCTAGTGCAATATGATACCATCCTATGGGTTGCTGGCCAGGATTCCTCAGAGACTCCCAAACAATACAGACTATAATCGTTATTCTTCATTGCCCACCAGAACTTCTTGATAAAACTCGACTGCTGACAACATCATGCACCTTGGATACAGAACACAGAGAAATCAAGCTGGAGCTGAACTGGGAGAGAATCCGTCCATTCTTTCATAGGGCTGGAAGGTGCTGTTGAGGCCACTGGGATAGAAAGGTATGGTCTTACCTAGCTGTGGATGCTGTGTACCCACTGGTAGCAGAGTGGCATCACTGTTTGGGAGATAACCAAGTGCTTTCTGCTTTGACTGGAAGAGTGTTGCATGGGGACGAGTACATACCTGGGACTGTAAATATGGTCAAAAGGTCTTGGCCAGGAAAGTCACAAACCCTTGGAGAGGGAACATACTACTTTCTAAATGTGTACATTTGTATCAATAAACTAGTGCTGCTTGCAGAAGCTTCTTTTTTTTCCAGTGGGAAATGGTTAATGCAGTAACTCATAGCTGATCAAATTAATGAGAATAAAGTGACTTTTAAATGAGTGATTATCCTTGAGTTGGGCATCTACATCAACCCCTCCAGGAGGTATCATGGAAGAGGAGGAAATAGCGGCACATTGTGAGATGCTGACTTTTGCATATGACATGACTATTGAAATCAAGGACATACGGTAGCTGTGGCCACCTACACAAGACTTGAACCAAGCAAAAATATAAAAGTCAGAAAGGGATTAGTTGAAAAGAAGAGTAGGACTAGCAGAAATTGTAGTGGGACCAGGGAAGGAGATGGTGGGCAAATATGATTATAATACATTGTAGAGATGTATAAATTTGTCACATCTTTTAGATTAAAGAAAAGCCTTTTGGAAGAGTCTTGATCTGCATTCTGTTAATAGGGCAGAACAGAAGTTTCTCAAGTGGGGACTTGCAATATAATATAGGCAGACATATTATATGTGCAGAGACTAAAAGCCTAAGGATGGACACCACAGCGTCTTGAGGAGGTCACTCATCCTGACTTACAGAGGTCACAGGAAGATGGATAAGGCATGATGTAGATATCATGGCCTCCCTTGATTCTTGGCAATATGCTAATGTCTAGACTCTCTTAGAACATCCAGACTTCATAATGTGTTGCCTTTTCTATTTTTCAATTAAAGACTTAACCATACCCACTGCTTTGCTCTAGAAAGTCACCTCCCGGAGATAAAAAGATCTTGTTTTGCTTTTAAGAACACTTATCAAATGAAATTAAGTTCAGAAAATAAATAGTTTTAGAATTAATACCAGGTGCCATCTCCTACACTCTGTATGCTAAGTAAATGGTAACAAATACAGCAAGGTAAAGATGGTACTAGAAGTACCCGTGTCGGGGCAGAGTGATGGCTTTGCAATTAAGAACACTTGTTCTTGCAGAGGACCAACTTCAATTCCCAGGTGCTTCGAAACTGTAACTCCAACACCCACACAAGGAGGGAGCAATTTGGTGCCTCTAGCCACAGTGTACATACACACAAACAGGCTTATAAATAATATACACACACATACACATAATTCCTAAATAAAATCTTTTAAAGTAATAGCTCTGTTAGAAATTCACAAATATTTGCTGAGCCCATTGTGCCTGTGGGAAAGCAATTCCATTGTTGGTAATAGCCTATGTTGTTTGCTTTGGATCATTTTCTATCAGAGTCAGCTTTCCTGAGAACCCTCATTTCCCTATGATGTTGAGTTGTTGTTGTTGTTGTTTTCTCATTTTTAGGACAGTTTATCTTCTGGTATCTTTAAATTTATTTATTTTTTTTTTTTTTATTCTTGGATAGGCTCATCATGTGAAGCCCATGTCACATGGAATTCTAAGCCCTACTGAGGTGAGCCACTCTCCTTTAGTTTTCTATCCTTGAATCTCCCTTTACAACATGGTTCCCTTGCTTCTAAACACCCTGGGCAACACACAATCTCCCTAAGCAAGTATTTATCAGAAGGCGTTTGTAGAAACTCATCAAGTCTCCGGAGTCAAGGACCCAATGAATCACGCTAAGCCTCCACCCAGCTCAGCTGTTCCCTCTGGTAACAATTAATTGTATTTTCTTGCTCCCACCTCTAAAGAGCACACAATCCCATGTACCACTGTCACACACTCACTCTGAGTTACAAGATCCTATAAGGTCCCCTTGCTTGGCACTCACAGTGTGAGATAAGAAAAAAAATGTCTATGCCTTCCCATTAAGTGTCTGGCTGTAAGGAAAATGTTTTTCTTCAAAACTAGCCTTAAAAGTGCTGTAGACTGCTGTGCATTTTAACTTCACATTTTGATTCCTTAACAGGATGAATGCCACCAAAAAAAGTTCTTTACATGAAACTATTCAAGTGTTGAATGCTACCTTATTAATTATGCAAAAAATTAACATAATTTTCATGATTAGGTGTACTGTGAGTAGAGAATCAATGAATCTGAGAATTGAAAGTGCATGGGATCTGCAGCTAATGAGCCTGGAGGAAATCCATGCCCTGTCACTTCGCAGCATGACATTAAGCAAGTTAATCAATCTCCATCTAGTAGGATAATACATACATCTCTCAGAGGCTAGTCATGGGGACTCATTATAATAATATGCACAGTACTAAGGAACAACATCTCCTTGAGTAGTGATCACAGCAACCAAAACCATCGTCCTGATTGATAACAAGGAGCACTACTGCTTTCATCAGGTAGATCACTCCATCCTCTCAATCACCTTTAGAGGACAATACTTCCCACTGCTGTTTTACAGATGAGGAGCCTGAGACACAGAAAGGATGTATTGGCTCAAGATCAGGAAAATATGAATTGGCTGAACTAGGTATGATCCTGGAATCTACACATTAAAGAACAGTAACCGCCACATATATTTTTTTTTTCTCTCCTCAAAATCTAAACCTTGAAACTGCAGAAGTTTAGAGTTGTATTTGAGCTAAGTCATGGAGTCAGAACCTATGACCTTTAGGTGGAAGGTTAGCAATTCAATTGGCCATTCAAAGACAAATGCACAAGAAGAAAAAGAAGAAAAAAAGACAGAACCAATGAATGAAGAGGTAAATAGTGGATTTTCAGTGATAAACCAGAGAGCTTCGTTACTGTTTTGAAATCATAAGTGATCCAGTTACTGTGATAAGCTAGTTAACACTCTAAAATACTCACATCAACTCCTAGTCCTGCAGTAAAGTCAGATACAGAATATTCTAGAAGGCCCCAATCTCAGGGCTCTAAAAAGGAAAGAAAGAAACAGATGCTAGTACCCATCACAGCTAGAGTCTCCTCATGCCACACTATATTGTCATTGACCGGAGTTGGCCTCTGGCATACTAAGGTAAGCACATCTGGATTTTGCTATAAGTTTCTCTCTTCTACCCACTGTTCATTTTCCCCAGCCCACATGTGTACCTATCATACAGTAAAGTCACAAATCCTTCCCAGGGAGCTGAAATAATCTGGAAGCAGAAAAGGTTTTTCAAGTCACATCATAGAATCAGCCACTCTGCCCACTCACTCCTAAAACACCCATTGGCTTCAATATCATCTTTCCACCCATGGCAAGCCTTGTGAGCCTTACCGTGTCTTGCCTCAGTTCCCAAGTCCACAGGGTTTTCCCACACCCACCCAAGCAGTTACACCAGCCAAGGGAGCCCAAGGCCAAAGGCAGTGAAGACAGAACCAGCTGTACTTGAGATGGGTGTGTGGACTAGATATCAGCTCCTTGTTGCTTCTGACCTAAGGCAAGAGGAGCCAAGGAAACCAGTCCAGTTCTGATAAAGAACTAGGCAAAGTAGGTCAAGAAAAGAGTCACCATCTCTAACTGAACTATTCTTTGGTGGAGCTACAAGATGTTGGCAAAGGTACTAAGTACCCATCTCATGAAAATTTCATATGATAGGGACCATGGTAGCACTAGCCACATGCCAGGCACTATTCTTGATAGATTAGTATCCTTTCCCACAGTTCTATGAGGTTGGCACCATTGTCACCATCGCTCAGATGTAGAAACTGAGGCACATAAAGGTTAACTAGCCCTTCCCAAGTGATTATAAAAGTGAGGAAGACAAAATTCACACTTTGATCTGCCTTCAAAGTCTTTCTTCCTACAACCTTGTTACAGAAAATTAAAAGCAAGACCTGTCATGATTTTTCTTTCTTCTTTTTTCTTCTTTTTCTTTCTTTTCTTTCTTTCTTTCTTTCTTTCTTTTTCTTTCTTTTTCTTTTTTACTTTCAGAGATTTGGGAGGTTTTTTTGGTTTGGTTTTGGTTTTTTTATTTGTTTGTTTGGTTTTTGGTTTGTTTTTTGTTTTGTCTTTGGTTTTTGTTTTGAGGTAA
Source organism: Acomys russatus (assembly GCF_903995435.1). Lineage (NCBI taxonomy): Eukaryota > Metazoa > Chordata > Mammalia > Rodentia > Muridae > Acomys > Acomys russatus. The sequence goes on from NC_067145.1 coordinate 56,709,534, forward strand.
GAATCCTTATAGCCCAGGATATCCTAGAAATCATGATGTAGCCAAGGGTGAAGTTGAGCAATTGGTTTTTCCTATGTCCATGTCCCATGTTCTCAGACTACAGATATGCACCATCATCCTTGGTTCCAGGTAAGCTTTTCAGAAAAGAACCATACTCTATATGTTTTAGATTATGCCCATCACAAAATTCCTGTTTCAACTATGCAACTCTACCAGTATAGACCAAGGACCACTGTAGATGATATATAAACATTGCTCTTTTAAGACCTATTTTTCTTGGCTACCAAGAAGAGACTTGGTACCCATGAGCATATACAGAGGGAGGAGGTCCTCCTCAGTCACAGTCGTAGGGGAGGAGAGTAAGGGTAAAATGGGAGGGAGGAAGGAATGGGAGGATACAAGGGATGGGATAACCATTGAGATGTAATATGAATAAATTAGTTAAATATACTTTTAAAAGACCTATCTTTCTAGATGTTGGGATTTGAAATTTATACCCAGAAAATATGATTTCAATTTTTCAACCACTTAAAATACACAAATCATTCTTAGCTCACAATCTGTATAAAAACAAGGGATAGGTGAGATTTCGGTGAGAGGCAATAGCTCGCAGACCCTTGATAAAAAGGTTCGTATGCAATTAAAACAAAAGACATGTGGCATAAAACAGGACATGCAGTTATCTGTCTGCGGTGTTTACATTGCACCCATTTAAATCCTAAAATTACTGCCAGTCTTTCTGCTTTGACTGATCTAAACCAGCACAAGCTACTTCTAGAATCCAGTGCAGATCTGCATGGTTGGCAGGCTCTGTGGCCTTGGGCAGTTTACTTAACTCTAAGCCACAGTTTCCTCATTGTAATAAGCAGTTATCTGACAGGTTGATTGTTGTAGGCATTACATTAAAAAAATAGATGTCAAGAAATTATCAGGGATCCCCAGCAGGTTGTAAACTCTCAATAAATATTAACCCTTATCACTGCTCATATTATTATTACTATTGTCAAAATCACCAACCCAGATAAGAAAATTAAAATATTACATCACTTGACATTCACTTCTGCCAGTCTGTAGATAGATGCTCTACCTTAAAGGCAACTAAAAGTCCTTTAAGTCCCTTTTCCAAGGTTCTTACTACAAGATTATTCTATCAATCCAGAAGTCTGCACACCTTACAAAAAGACAACATACTGCCATACTCTACTCTAGAGAAGAGTCTAGAAAAATTAATCTATGCATATCACCCAATACAATTCTGTCCCCAGGATCCTCTGTCAGTGACTAGCTATCTCATTTCTCAAGCTTATTTGGTTGTTCATTTTCAATGTTGGAGAGTCCCAATAAGAATGGGAGACACAAAAATCTGCATAGTGAAATTTTCAGCACTAGGAGGATCCTATTTTTGTATTAATTAGTTGGGATCCATGCATATAGAATACTTCTTTAGGAGGATAACAAAGGCAACAGTCCTATCAAAGTCCAGTTGTTCATATCAAAAACTAGTTCTCATTCTCCTTGGCCCCTCTCGTATTTCTTGAAGGTATATTGTGTGTCTGGCATCATGGATTCTCTAATCATTTCTGTGGTCTCAGCATAAATTACTAAAGATGAGATATGCAAATAAAATGCTTATGAAGACCCAGAAATCACCACTGTCTATGTGTGGGCCAAGGAAAACCATGACTGTGCTAAAAGTCATCAAGTTCCCTTGTTATCTGAGACCCAATTGTTTTCGTCTCAAAAGACTTGTGGGCAGGTATCTTTGGTGAAGCTCACCATTTATCTGCTGGAGAATCAGCTGAGAGTGACTTAGTTATCTGACGCTCTATTTCAGAGGACTGATGGGTTATGTTCTCAGAAGGGCATGACAATTCATGAACAGGGAGAATGAGCGATAGTTCCCAGAAGACGTTTTCCATGTCATCTTGAGCTTTCTATATAGCAGGAGCCAAATGTCAGGTCCGATAGTTTGACTAGCAAGAAGAACCCTGGCCACTTGTGAGGAAGAAACAAGTTCTATAATTTTGAAGGCATCTTTTTTATTAAATCAAGTAATCGTGGTTCAGATGGTCATAACAATTAAAGATCTCTACCAAAGAAACTTGGAGCAAGTGGGGATGAGTCTGTGTGTGTAGCAGATAGATGTTCAGTTTTCTTGCTACAGCTGATCCCAATATTTTAAATCAAGTCGGTGCTTCTTGTAGGTAGCATATATTCAGCAATTCTATTGCTCAATTATTTCAATAAGCACTTTTCCTAGCACTGAAAAGATGATCAAGGAACTTAAACAACCAACAGCGAACGTGGTCAATTAACTAATCTCTTTTTGGTTGTATTTCTTTATAAAACTGGCCACCATCAGGAATAAGTAGATAGATCGCTGGATATATAACTCTCTCCTATTGTTTCCTCTGAGATGTCAGAGCTCATTTCTAACACACTTACAAGTTTCTAAAACACTGTCCCATTCTCTTTTTTTTTTTCTTCCAGCCACTTCTTTGAGAATATTTTCATGCTTCCAGTTTCCTCTTAGTAAAGTCAAATAAAACAATGCTCAAAGACCCTCACTGTTCCAATGCAATTAATGCTTTATTTAAAGTTAATAGTGCCTAACACTAAGCTGTCAATGTCTAACAGTGGCATCTTACACCTTCATAACAACTAAGGAAGAGCAAAATGCTTTCAAACATCCTTCACTTCAAAACAATAACTCCAGGCTTGTTTTATCTGCATGCATTTGGTTCCCAATCCATCAATCCATTACGCAATTTTCAGAGTGTAATAGTAGGCATTAGGGACTACTGTAAACACAGTGTTCTGAATTCTTCCAAGGAAGCAACGGATAATTGGAATAATTCATCATTCCCTGCCAGAAAAATGGGATTTGTAGGAAAATCTGCTCCTGCTCCTTTCACTCCTTTTGAGACTAAAACATTTTGACTTCTCTCTGCAGTTCTAGAGACCAAATCCAAGTTCTTACCTATTCTACAAAATGTTCTGTCAGTAAGCCACATCTTTAGCCCTTAAAACAACTATTTTTAAACACATCTATCTTTCTATCCTTTAATTTATAAAGAAATTTAATGGGGCACAAGACCACAAGGTGACAGTAGTTATTAGTTTCTTCATCGTTATATAGATTAGGTAGAGTATAAACTGTCCCTACTTCCAAGACATGTCCAAATATACTAAGTTAATGAATAAATGCAAAAACAGAAAGTCTATTTGCCTGATGGTCAAGGAGACTATTGTTGAATCCTTTTTTTTTTTTAATTCTTGGAAAGAACAAAGTCCATTATGAAAGTACCCTAAGCCCAGTGAAAAAGCCCAAAGTTTCAGAGGTGCAAGAGATTCTGGTGACTAAAACTCAGACTGTGTAGCCTCATTCCTCCAGGGTCCACAGTGGAACTATGAATGTCACACAAGTGGAGAAGAGCATCTGCTAACATTGGGTAGTTGAAACCACTGCAAACACAGTGGTGGAAAAATGGCAGGATAAACTAAGTTCTTGGGGGAAAATGTTCACATAGCTTGCTAGCAAAGCAAAAGTCAGCTGCAGAGTATAACAGTTGTACAGAGACATGGCAAGGACTTCCACAACAAAAACAAAGGACAAATCTTCACAAAATTATAATCCCCTCACTCCAAGGAAGGTGCATGTGTTATTTTGTTGGAACTTCTGAAATGCTTGTAGGACTCTCTAGCTATAACTGGAAAGGGGAAATGGGAAATGGAGTCAACAACCAATTGTGAGCTCAACTCCCTAAATTTCAAGTTGAAATTGTGGTTGTTCTATTCCCAGAACTGCAATGATTCTGTATTTTCACAGAGAAGTTATGTGGGGAAAGCTATAAACCTACATCAGATGTGTTGTGTGAGCACGGGAGATGGACATGTATACTTTGTACATGTTTGAAAAGAAATTACAACATTCATAGTATACCCCTCAGTTGAGGAAATAACACTGAATGTGAGTAGTTTGTGCACTTATATTTAAACCCTAAAGACCTCCTGACACAACCTCTATTCCTTAGTTTTGTCTTGATCCATCATTTTAATCATCTATAAATTGTATGGGAATTTTCTCCTATGCACATGAAGAATAGAGGCAAGTCATCTAATTAGACAGTGCCTGGGTCGAGGCTTAGGCAAAACCTTTAGTCATTAAGACAAATACCTGAGAGAAATGTTTAAAAAAAAGAAATTTTCATTTTGCCTCAGTAATCAGAGGTTTTGGTTCACAAATGTCTGGCTCCATTTCTTTTCCTAGTCCAGTAGTGAGTTGGAATATAATAATGAAAATGCAAGACTTTGCAAAGCTGTTTACTTCTTGACAGTAAGGAACCAAAGAAGAGAAATATGTGTATGTATGTATGTATGTATGTATGTGCATATATGTATGTATATATACATATATGTGTGTGTGTGTGTGTGTGTGTGTGTGTGTGTGTGTGTGTATTTCAAAGACTTTTCAGAGTTTCCAATTTGGAAACTAGCCCACAGCTATAATCCTTTGCCTCTGCCTCATTTTAATCTCCCTAGAGAGAATAAAGGTTAAAGAAGAGATGAGCTGAATTTTCAGTTCTCCAAAGAACAGCAAATACCTTCCTATATTGGCTTCCACAGCCACAGTGTTTGATCACTGCCGACCAGAAGCATGGGCAGCCTTTGTTAATGTAAGATGTCATTTCACACCTTCTAGGTAGATGTACCCTCAAGGATCACCAAGCCAGACCCATAGAGCTGGGCATGGTTACTTTTAACAAATGGAATTTTGAGGGAGCTAAGTTAAAGTGACTTAGCTAATTTCTACTGCTAATATTTTGCAGAGAACCCTGAAGTCTCAATCACAGGACAGTGCGGTAGTTTGAAAGAAAATGGTCCCCATAGGCTCATAGGGAGTGAGAGTGGCACTATCTTGTGGTGTGGCCTTGTTGGAGTACGCGTGGTCTCCTTAGAGGAAGTGATCACTGTAGGCAGGCTTTAAGGTCTCATATGCTCAAGCTGCACTGAGTGTGGCAGGCACTGCCTGCTGCCTGTGCATCAAGATGTAGAGCTCTCAGCTAACTTTTCAGTGCCATGTCTGCCTACCTGCTGCCATGCTTCCTGTCATGATGATAATGGACTAAACCTCTGGTCTGTAAGCCAATCCCAATTAACTGTTACTCTTTATAAGAGTATCGTGGTCATGGTGTCTCTTCACAGCAGGAAAACCTTAACTAAGACAGACAGTAAAGAGCATGTGTACAAAGGTTCTATGTAGGCTTGGGGTATGCTCCCTCTATTATCACCCACTGTGAGGTTGTGAAAATGTTTTAAAAGCAAACATTCCATGAAGGCTTGTTCACAGTCACCAGTACACACTTCACCATGGAAATATCAGAGATTAGCAATTAACATATTAATTAAACTCATTAATTTTGTTACATGTATTTATTGTGCGTGTGCATTCACACGGGCATGCACTTGCCGTGCCATGCATCTGGAGGTCAAATAACAACCTGCTGAAGTGAGCTCTCTTCTTCCAGGGTTACCACCATTGGCAGCAACTGTTCCTACCCATTGAGCCACCTTCCCAGCCATCTGACCATAGTTATTATTCTTTTCTAGCAAAATAAACCTTAATTAAAACACAGCCATGTCCCCAATAGTTTACATAATGCTTCTATTGATGGTTTCATAGCTCTGACAGAGAACATAAGACCCATAAAAACTAAAAACTTAACGTCAGCCCTTTACAACAGTGTTTCTCTGCCACTGTTTTAGAGTGTCTTATTTGTCCTTAATTTGTGCTGCATAAAGGTTTGAATTAAAAAAAAAAAACACTATCTAAAGATTTTCTATCATATATATATATATATATATATATATAGCTTACTAACTTATTTCTTTATTTACAGTGCTGATGACTGAACTCAGGCCTTCCTGCAGGGTAGTTGGTTCTGACCCTGGGTTACATCCCTAGACATCTCTTCTTCTTCTTCTTCTTCTTCTTCTTCTTCTTCTTCTTCTTCTTCTTCTTCTTCTTCTTCTTCTTCTTCTTTCTTCTTCTTCTTTCTTCTTCTCTCTCTCTTCTTTCTTCTTTTCGCTTCTTCCTTCTTTTCTTCTTCTTCTTCTTCTTCTTTTTCTTTTTCTTCTCCTCCTCCTCCTCCTTCTTCTTCTTCTTCTTCATCTTTTTTTCCTACAACTATGACTCAAGTACATCTTCTTGCAATGTTTCTAACATCAGATTCGATCCTCAAGTAGTTTGTAAATAAAGCCGGTTGTTCTAGTTCACAAATTCTTCCTGAAGGAATGAATCAATCTGTGTTATCTTCTCTTTTCTCAAACTGTAACTTTTAAAAATGTGTATGAGGAGAGGCAGGTTACACGAGTAAGCACTGTATACAGGTGTGGGCATCTGTGTACAGGTGCATGGAGACCATCTGTCACATGAGAAAGCACTGTATACAGGTGTGGGCATCTGTGTACAGGTGCATGGAGACCATCTGTCACATGAGAAAGCACTGTATACAGGTGTGGGCATCTGTGTACAAGTGCGTGGAGACCATCAGTCCCACGTTAGGTGTCTTCCTCCATTGTTCTCCGCATTGCTTTTTGAACCAGCCACTCTCACTAAATTTGCTCACCCAAAGGTTAGGCTGGCTGGTTAATGAGCCATACAGATCTACCCATCTCTGTGCCCCTCAGTGATGAGATTACAGGGGTGTTGCTTTTTAATGGTGCCGGGGATCTGAACTCAGGTTCTTGCCCTTGTGAGCAATTAAGCCATCTCCTCCCTTTACACTTTGAGATCTTGGCTCCTTTATTTCAGTTTCAATTGCTTTCCTGCTAAGTGTTTTCAGCTCTATGAAATATTCAAATGCTGCCTAACAATATTTGCCAATATTGACACAAACCGTGCCCTTCTTGTTGTCCCCTACAGCATGACATCTACACTGCAAAAGCCATCTTTTTTTTTTTTTTTTTTTTAACCTGAGAGCTGGGTGAAATGTCAGCACAGTGGTAGAAAGAGTTGCCAAATCACTATTTCAATGTGCTTAGTATGCAGCAAAACTTAATAAAAGTTGAACCCTAACAATGCCTTCTCCACGAAATTCATGGAACCATATTTCTGTAGAAGGAAGTGCCAGGATGAGGCTGTTTCTTTAAGGAAATACGTGGAAGGTACACTCTTCTTTTCCCAATATTCAAAATTAAGCCCCTCCAAATAGCTTACACATCGAAGTTTATAACCTCAGCCTACACAAGTCCAGTGCAAAAAGATCTACTGCCTCCAGGCAGAGCGAGGAAGCTCTTTAAAGATGAATCATTTTCATAAATGAGTGCAGAGGGAGGTCAGGCCAGGGGACAGGGAAGGTTACGTGTGTGCCTGAGATAAGGCCTCATCCATCCTCCCCTGACTGTCAGGCCTTGATGGGTGAGCATTGCCTTGAGCTCCCATAAAACATGTTGTTTGCAGAAAACTTGCAGGTGGTTCATAAAAAAGTCCAAACTGTTGCCATGAAATTTATCTCCCACTGCGGGATCTGTTTATAATAGAAGCAAAGGATCTTGAATAGAAATTAAGTATCTCAGACTGACTTATATTGGCTGGGGGGGGCATTGAAAAATTCAACCTGCTTCCCCATCATGGTACTAAAAATGTCAAAGTATTTGTATTGATGACATCTTGACAAGATACGAGTCTGTTCAAAGGGGAAATGATGTCGATTGAGTGCTTGCTCCATATCCCTGGGGAGAGAATAGACTGGGTGAGATTTTATTGGAAGAATGTAATCAGACAACTGAACTCTTCATCGCATTTTATTTCTGAAGAGTGTCAAGGATGGGTTATTTACAGTTCCTCCATCTGCATGGTCAAAGTGAAAAGGGCATCTCGATTTTTTTTTTAAGTTGTAAGAGGATATTTATTATCTTAAAGCCAAGAAGAGATTGGGGACAACAGCAATGTTGGCCATAATTTGGGGTATCTCCATATAGAAATGGAAAGAAAATGCTGATACAATTCATGTAGATAATTTAGACCCTAAAACCTCTGTCACTCGAGAGAAAGAGATAAGTGAGAAAGCGGTGCTAAATTTTGTTTGTGCTGCTTCTCCCAAGTTGTGTTTATAATTGACTCAATTTATCACATCCCAGGTGCATCTACCTGCATAGTGGTTTTAGGTTGCTGAGAAGAGTGCTCGTAAATCTTGAATTGACGAATTTAGCACATGCATAGGGAAGGATATTACCTGGAGGATGATTCACCGAATCCAAGCATGCTTTAGCTGATGGTGTGACCTTGGAGAAAATACGCACCAGGATTCCATACGCCAACCACACGTGTAGTACTTGAAAGTCAGCAAACGTAAGGACATGGGATACTCTATAAACTCACAATAGCTGAAGTCCAGGGCTCTGCTATGGCTTCAGTATGAAATGTCTCTCATGGGCTCAGGCGTTTGAATGCTTGGGCCTCGACTCAAGGTGCTGCTTTGGAAGGCTGCGGAACCTTTGGGAGGTGGAGATTTGCTGGAAGAAGTAGGTGACTTGGAAGAGGCACTGGGGTTTCATAACTTCAGCCTACTTGCTTATGCAATGTGACCTGCAGCCTGTCAGACCCACTGCCATCTTTTCCTGGCCATGTAAACCAAAATAAATCCTTCCTCTCCAAATTGCTTCGTACACGGTATTTTGTCAGAGCAATAGCAAAAGGATGGAACACAGTCTCCGCCCATTGCAAGGCAGGCCTACATACATCATTGCTGCTTCCTCTCACCAAGTGTGTTTGTGTGGTTGGAGAGGAGAGTGGTCGAGGAAGCAGTAAGGCTAATCAAATACTTTCACTTCCAGTGTGAGTGCTGTGTTTTGGGAAGGGCTCAAGAGGCCTTTCACCTCCCCCAAAATATTCATAGTGATAGAAATGCAGGCATTGGGGCAACTAAAAAAGAAGTACATTTGCCAATATGGTGGTGTTGGGAATGAATGTTTGTTCACCTCAAATTCAGATGTTGAAATTCTAACCACTCACTGCGCTGGGGTGCTACCAAGAGGTGGGGTCTTTGAGCGGTAATGAGGTTATGAGAGTAAAGCTTCAGAGTAGGGATAGCGTCCTGAAACAAACAAACAAGACCAACAAAACAAAACAAAACAGGAACCAGAGAACTTCTCTCCCCTTCTCTTCCTGCTTTCTCTCTTTTAATCTCCCCTTCTTTCTTTCTTTTCTCTTAACTCCACCTTATGTAGATACAAAATGGGCAGCTATCTACAAAGTGAACTCTCACCAAGCAGGCTGAGTTGGCTGGACACTCTCATTTTAAGTGACTATTGATTATTTTGTGTACTTATTTTCTTTATTTCTTTTTGTTCACTTTTGGCTTATAGTTTACAGACTGCTAGTAAGTGGCAGGCTGGTAGAGTGTAGCAAATGCTATGTCATCAAGGTGCTTTGTCAATATTCGCTGAATCTCAGATATGAGTAATACACATTGTTTGTGTCATTGGACTGTTGATATTTGCAGCTTTAAATGAATAGCGAAAGGAAATTACTTGGTCTGCCCTCTAGCTTCTTCAAAGCCTCCAACCAGATTCTATCTAAAATGATTCAGACTATCCTAATCCCAAAGAATTACTCTCCTAATCCCAAAGATCTCAGTCAAAGGATTCGTTCACTGTCCTTGGGGTATTTCATGCCACTCTCCAGTCTGTGTTCCCAGTAACAAGGTTTTTGATACATTCTTCTCAGTACACAGGACCTAGATGCACTCGTTTGGTGAGTAGCTATTGTCTGAGTACGTCCAACATGCAAAGAGTATGGGGCTAAGTTATTTCTTATGGCTTGTAGTCAAGCAAGGGAAAGAGTCAAGCATAAATATTGTCTAATGTATAACAACTGAAAAGTTACATTGTACTTTATCGATTCACAAAAGCCTGATGCTTAAATCTTTGTTTAAGATAACACTGTGGTACCATTGCTCTCATTTTTCTGAGGAAAAAGTTGAGATTTAGTTAAGCTGCTTGTTCGAAGTTCTATAATTAGAAAATGAAGGAGCTGGAAGAACAATTATTAAATGAAATGTGAACGCTTTTTAAATGTTTTCAATATTTCCCACTTCTGTGGCTTTAAGGTACCAAGTGATGACCTTTATTTGAAAGAAAAATTAGTCCATTTTCATTACAATATGCCACACAATGTCTCAATTGTTATTATGATGCCTTGCTCTCGGCTCAGTGCCTGAAATGATCCAGCTGTGATCTAGGTTAAGCTACATAGCACCACTATAGCAAGCATCATGGGCTTTCCCCAACGTTCTTATTAAGGTATCTTCAGGAGTTGGGGATATGCTCAGTTTTTGGAGTACTTTCTTAACATGCAGGAATCACAGGATCCCATCCCTAGCATTTGGTAAACTGGATACTACAACACATGCCTGTAATGCCAACATTCAGGACACAAAGGAAGGAGGATGAACTTTATGTCATCCTTGGCTACATAACAAGGTCAAGGCTAGCCTTTAATACATTATACCATAAAAACTTGTACTTTCAAGGGGAAAACATCAAAAACATTCTTACATGATTTTGTTCTCCCTTCCCAAGCCCATGAAACATGAATCACGGTTTTCCTCTCTTTGTGGTCATAAGCGGGTGCCAAATCAAGCTGGTGAAATTTTATGTTCATATAGAAGTATTTTGATGAAGTTGATTTAAATGATTTATCATCTTCATGTCACACATTTTTCATATTTACTTATGCTTCTGTCACCCAGTCCAAAGTCAGTAAAAGAACAGAGAGATGCAAGTCATCCTAATCCTGCCTCCAAAATGCCGTGTGAATGAATGAATGGATGAAAGAATGAAGAAGACATCATAAAAAAGGAAACTTCTGTCACTCCTAACATGGCTGAAAGTAGAGAGTATGACACTAAGTGAAATGAGGCAGATAAAAGAAAAACATAGTTACCAGAGAGTAGGAATGATAGAAAATGATAAGAAAAGGGGAGATTTTGCTCAAAGGCACAAAGATTCCATTGGAATAGGGACTATGTTTTAGTGATCTAATGCACTGTGTGCACCCTATGGTGGTTACCAGTTAGTAGTAATATAGCATGTGTGTGTGTGTATGTGTGTGTGTGTGTGTGTGTGTGTGTGCATGTGTGTGTGTTTAACATTAGGCTATTTTAAAAGATATCTTACTAAGGCCTAAAGTAGGAAAAAGTAATGCAAAAGAGAAACCGATGAGGAAAAATTTATAAAGATGTAGTTAACACAATTTGGTACCCAGTAGGGCAACAGAGAAGAAGAGAAAATAATCAAATGGGGGGAGACAGTAAGTAACATTGTCCCTGAGGACACAACATTAGATACTTGGCTCATAACTTCTCAAATAGCATCCTTCTGTAAGTTCTGGTCTGTTCAAGTGCTACATGCCATGAAACATGTTACATGTAATGACATATAATAGAACCAAATATGGCAGTCCACAATTTGCCAAGGACATTTGCAGACCAGGATTAAAATTCTATTACAATAACCCTAACACTTTGTGGAGCAGGTGAAAGGAAAGCCATGCAAGGACTATCAGCTTATAATTTGGATGAATAACATTTCTTTAGCAATTTGCAATCTTCCTCAAAGGAGGGGAAATTACTTTAAAAGATAAAAGTATTACAAGGATATTGGACTTAAGTCTAGCGTAATAATCACATATTCTCAGAGAAATGTGGGAGCTACAATTTTAAATAAATTAATCCTGTCAAGATGGAACAATGGTACCAGCTTTCCTTCCCATCAAAAGCAACAAGAAATGGAAATGGACAAAACTCGTGGTGTACAAGACCATTTCTCCCCCCCGAGAGAAGAAAAACACAGAGTTAAAACTTACAGAAACTCCTTCAGAGCATTTTCAGGCTGCAGTGCTGGGCAGCACAGTATGGGTAGTGCTCGGCTTCATCCGTGAGTTGGGGGTAAGAAATTGCAGTGCGGAAGGACAAAGGCAGCTAATGTTCCAAGTACAGAATATCAAAGAGAGCTGAGCATAAATTAAATGCCAGAAATACGCCAAGTCCCTGACAATATCCATCCTCTTTGTCGCCAGCCTATGAATATGAGAAACCCCCCCATGCTAGGCAAAGAAGCACACATAAACACTTGAAAGTCATAATGTCTGACATTCAAACAGGGTCAGGAATAATGCCTATCTCCGAGAGCCAGAACAGAAAGCCTTGAGATCCATAGGGTACTGTGTACAGTATAAAAAAACTAATGTCGTTGGTATTAAAAAAAGAAAATAAGTATCCCTAGGCCATAGACACAACTCTGGGTGTATCTATAAGGTATTTCCAGAAGGGTCCATCTGAGGAGAGAAGACTTGCCCAGAATGTAGACAGCAGGATCCCCATGTGCTGCAGTCCTAGACTGAAAAGTTAGAAGAAATGAGATGAGCGCCAGCAGTCATCTCTCTCTGGTTCTGACTATGGATGCCATGTGACCAGCTGCCCTCAGCTCCTGGAGCCATGTCTTCCCTGTCAGCAGTGACTGAGCTTTCAAACTGTGAGCCAAAATAAGCCAGTCCTTCCTGGAGTTGCTTTTATCATCTGTTTTCTTCAGAGCAATTAGAAAAGAAAAATTAACAAAACATCCTGCTTCAAAGATGCACATAGATAAGAAATAATCAACTGGGAAAAAATGTTTCACACTAATACACTAATCAAAGTAAAATTATAGGACAAGGAAATGGTTTATTTTTATTATCAAAAGAGTTTATGCATTTATTTTTTAAATTAAGTATTTAGGTATAAAGCAATTCAGTGTAAAGACTTCACCCATTCACCCATAGTACCTTTTTATGGCAGGAATTTTTTTTATTAATTTATTCTTCTTACATCTCAATGGTTATCCCTTCCTTGTATCCTCCCATTCTTCCCTCCCTCCCATTTTCCCCTTACTCCCCTCCCCTATGATTGTGCCTGAGGGGGACTTCCTCCCCCTTTATATGCTCATAGAGTATCAAGTCTCTTCTTGGTAGCCTGCTATCCTTCCTCTGAGTGCCACCAGGTCTCCCCCTCCAGGGGACCATGAAAGTCTTCACTTACCAGGAAACTGGGACAGAGGGGAGGACATCCTATTGAGACTCTAGATGAGAGAAGCATGGGAGAATAGCAAAGTAGAAGGATCCAGAGAGTCTTAGAAACCCACAAGAAGAACATTATGATAGGCAGATTTGGGCCCAGGGGTCCCGCTCAAACTATGGCACCAGCCAAGGACAATACAGGCCGTAAACTTCAAACCCCTACCCAGATCTAGCCAATGGACAGGACATTCTCCACAGTTGAGTGGAGAGTGGGGTATGACTTTCACACACACTCTGGTGCCTCCTATATGGCAGGATTTTATACAGTGAGGTCTCAGGATGGTAGTATGGTAGGTGGCTGAAGAAAGGTAAGCAGCGACCAGCACCATGTTCATTGCTACAGAGAATGAGTTACCTTTTTGCCAAAAGCTGGTGGCAAAGGGCAGAGAGGAAAGTTCCAGCTTAGGAGGTAGTTAGGACTCTAAGACTGGGAGAGTCCCTGACTGCAACAGTGACCGATCAACTAGAGGATAAAAGCCCCATCTGAGGGAGCAGCTTCTTTCAAAGAAAACTAAAGAAGCGATTTTCTACTGGGGAAGGACAGCAAGGCATGCGCAGTCGGTGAGATGAGGGGAAACGTGGTAAGGTTAAATGGACTAGCTCATGAAACAGAATAGAACAGGAAGCTGCCACATATGTCTGAGAGAAGATAAGCCTTTCCAGTGGTACGTCAGCTAAGGTCTTTCCTCCCATGTCAACAGAAACAGAAAAGAAAACAAACAAACAAACAAACAAAAAAAACAGCCACAGGAGGCATGGGACAGCAAGCTAAGCTGTAGGAAGCCATTGAAAACGTCTGACCAGAAGAAGGAAAGGGTGGGATAGTGGGTTCAAAGACACAGGGGAGAAAGTCTGGCCATGAAACTATTCTGAATGCCTATTTAGTAGCTAATACGAGACTCACCTCACGTGGTTGCCACCGGAACCAATAGATTCATGAGGCAGCCCAGAACTCAGGTTGAAAGAAAATATGGCACAGTATCTGAAAGGCTCAGAAGCCTCAGGCCCTAAACTATTTAGGCCCTCTTTTGTCTACCTCTTGTTATCCACAAACTCCAGATGCGAATTAGTAATCTGAGCCTACTCCTGCCAGCATGTCCCATAAAGATATAAACGGAGATACACACGTTCACAAATAGACATACACAGATATGGAGATAGACAGATGACTGATACCATGGAACATAGATTCGCAGACTCAGGTACAATGTATAATTGGAAGGATGGCTGCTTGTTAGTCTAAAACCCAGATGCGCTTTACAAGCAGAGAGAAATGTTCCAGACTTTGGCTCCAGACATTTCTCAGAACTAGGTGAAAGGTCAGAGAGGGAAGGCGAACAAGAATTCTCACTTTTTCCAAACCACTTCTTTTGTTTCCCTGATGACACCAATAACTGGCTGGCTTGTTCAGTGAACTTGAAGGTACTTCCACTCCCTTCATCAGATGTCCCAAGTCCACTTAGGTGCATCAAGAAATAAGCTCTCTTCCTTAACATGAGCACACATTTGCACAGACACACACAAGCACACACACCCTCATCGGTGATGTTACATTTGAGTCAACCACACTAGAACTCTGAACCTACGTGAAGTCTTGGGTATTTCCAAACCTCAATCTCGGGCCACTAAACCAGCCCTAAGGCTTTTATGAGCTCTGTAATCCCCATCTGAACACAAGCAACAACAATGTGATGGGTTATAACCACTGCGGCGGTGGCAGCCTGCACCTTCCATGAATGCTTATCACAATTTATCGCACACAGTCTCTGTATTAGGCAAGCCCTCTTGAATTACTAGGTAGCCGAGTTGCTTTTGTTAGTTAATGCTCTGTGATAAGACAGCAATAACAATTAACTCTATCATACTCGAAAGGAAGTAGCCTAGCGCAGTGCCCTGTGGTTTAGAAAGCAGAGGCAATTACAACTCTACCCTATAATTTTATGGTTTATCCATCTCTATAAGCATATGCCACTTGATAGTAACAAAAGAGATACTGTGCAAGTTCCATTGAGAAACCAGGGAACCATGCAAAATGTTGGAAGGATTTGCTCATAAAAATATGAAACTGGGGGCTGGGGAGAAAGCTTGGTACTAAATTGTTTACTGGGCAATTATGAAAACCTGAACTTGAGCCCCCAATATCCCAAATCCCAAATAAAAGCTGGATGACACTGTATGCACCTGTAACACCAGAACTGGCAGCAGCAGAGGCAGGTAGATTCCAGGGACTCAGTTCAGTGGCAAGCTCACAATTCAGTGAGAGACCCTGTCTCAGGAAATTGGGTGGAAGGTTGAGGAAATGATTCAGTGAGTAAAATGTTTGCCAGACAATCATGAGGGCCTGTGCCCAGTTCCCCAAACATACATAAACTCAATGTGAGAGCCTGTGCCCAGTTCCCCAAACATACATAAACTCAGGGCAGAATTGTGCATCTGTTGTCATTAGGTCCTAAAGGGGCATGAGGACACTGAGACAGAAAAATCCTTAGTGGGCCAGCGAGCCTGGCACATGCAGCAGAAAATAAGAGATGCTGTCTCTGACAAGGTAAAAGGCAAGGACTGGCACTTGAAGTCATCCTGTGACCTCCACACACACATAGGAAGTGTGCACCCATGTTCACATCCATGAAGGCATGCATACACACTACACACATACATACACACACACACACACACACACATACACACACACACACCAAAAAGTGAGTTTTTACTAAAAAAACACAAAAGTTAAGGCTTTCTGCATACCATTTTTAACTAGAGAAATCAAGACATCTAAATGGAAGAGGACCACTGTGAGGGACAACTGGAGTTCTTTCAAAATTAGATTTTTGCTTTCTACGTTCTCTATAAAATGTGAAACAGCATCTTCTTCATGATGCCTATAAAGAAAAGCAGAGAAATATCTTGTGTACTAGTGGGTGACTTCTTGTCCACGGTATCAAACACAAATCTCCCTTCCTTCCCTCTATGGTTTTTACACAATGATGAAAGTGCTTGCCTCAAGATTTACAGCCTTGCTTTAATTTTGCCTGCTTGTCAGTTGTGTAGTTTTAAATAAGTTGTTTGCTCTGTCAACTTTAGGTTTCTCACTCACAAATTTGTATGAATAAATCACTTACAATATTATGGAGATAGCACGAAAGCATGTGCTGCAAAGTCTAAGTGCTAAAGCAAAGCTATTATTGGCACTACGCAATATGCTTATAATCTGATATGCTATACTTATGGATCCCAACATAGGTAAGAAATACTAAAATGTTTGTAATTAGCAGTTTGTGGGTTGAAATCTAATGCATGCTGCTTTTTAGACTGCATATGTTTAGGATGTGCTATTATCCATTTCAGCTGCATAGTGATGCATATTCCATGAAGCAAGACCATATGAAGAAATAGTTGCACAGCTAAGAACAAAACACTATGTAGTCAGCCATGGTAACTGTTGAGTGATGAAACAAAACTGAAAGAAAACATCCTCAGAATTGTATTCTTTTTTAAAAGATTTATTTATTATTTATTCTTAAACTGAAAGAAAACATCCTCAGAATTGTATTCTTTTTTTAAAGATTTATTTATTATTTATTATATATACAGCGTTCCACCTGCATATACACCTTCAGGCCAGAAGTGGGTATCAGATCACATTATAGATGGCTGTGAGTCACCACGTGGTTGCTGGGAATTGAACTCAGGACCTTAGGAAGAACAGGCGGTGCTCTTAACCACTGAACCATCTCTCCAGCCCTCAGAATTACATTCTATAATAACCTTTTGTGTCCAGAAAGGGGAAGTCAGATTGAATTTTCTTGTTGGTCTCAAACCGTTTGTCTGACAGGAAAGTTGATAATAGTATATAGAATACATTAAGAATATCATTTACTCTAATAAAGAGATAAAACTATGTTAGTGTTGAGATCTATTTCTTCCAATAACCCTGTCAGAAAAACATGGTTTAAGTTAAGTAATGGTAACATGAAATAAAAATAGACAATAGAGAAACAATTAGAGATATCTGTGGTTACAACTCTAGGAATTCATGGGTTGAGAAAATACCTTTACGAATAATGCCCTTGCTGTTCAAGCATGAGGATTCCAAGAACCCACATAAATTCTGGCGGGTGTGGTGGCCCACCTACAATTCTAATGTTCAGAATGTAGAGTCAAGGTATCCTTAGGCAAAACCACTAGCTGGTCTAGTTATTTGGTAAGCTCTGAGTTTAACTGAGAGATCATGCCTCAAAGAATATGATGGAGTGTGATGAGGGGATATGGCCAACATCAGCCTTGGGCCTCCCCAAGTGCATGCAAATACACACACACACACACACACACACACACACACACACAGAGGCTCATACCCAACACATTCAAATATACATGCTCATATACATATACGCATACAAAAAACAAAATTCTAGAGATTCTCTTAAATCTTTAAAGCAGTTCTAACAACCAGTATTCCATTCCCAACCACATTTAGACCCATAAATAAGATTTAGTGCCATCCTCATAATTTCATTTTGCAGGCATACAAATAAAGGCTTTGGTGACAATGAAATAGAGTATTTACTTTTCTATTCTCAGTGACAATTATTCTGCAGAGGCCCAGATTCCCCATGCTCTTCCCCCATGTCCATCATTACAATTACAAGTGCCCATGTGCATTTGAACCTCACTGGGTTAGCTAATTGCCCAGCTAGATGTAAAGAGAATGAGACAGCTAATGATTATGGTTTCTGTGGCTCTTCCCACAACAAAACCCAGCCTGACATAACACAGGGGATTTGTCCAGCTGGTGGTGGACAATGTTAATCATAGATTGCCTCGTTTTCCTATTATTCACTTGTGCTTCCCCCCCAAGACTAGGTCACCATCAATTCATTCATAACTTATCTTGTGAAAGTAAGATTCTCAATCTACTGACAAATGAGGCCTTTACTGGCCAAAGATAGTAAGGGAGAAAAAACTTGCCCCCCTTAAGTATTCACTGAGCCTTGAGTGAGTTTTTCATAGCTAGTCAAAAGACTCACATGTTCTATGCCAATGAACTGCAGCATCAATAATAGCAAGATAGATTTATGTTAGTATTTCCTGTAAAACAAAAATTACACAACTACGAGTATTTGAAAGTTGCATGCATATCTAAAGCTCGAGACTTTGTCTAAAGAGACGTGGGACCTTACATAGAACAAGACCAAAGAGGATGTGCTCCTGGGAAGAAATGCATTTTAGAATCAGACCTATAGGTAAATTTTGACAAGATTATTAAATATCAATGGACAACTTTTATACTTTTTCCGGATCTCAATTTCCTGTTTAGGTAGTAGTGTAATACTTTCTACCTCATAGTATTGTCTAGACAAAACTGTATAAGATGCCTATAAATCTCTTGCAAGTAGTCATAGATCAGTAAATAGCAGTTATCACTATTCCATATGGATGCTTCAGTGACCAGAAATGGGCTATTTGTCATAAAACAAGAGTGGTGTTAAACACATATGTAACAGTAGCTAGATGCCGTGAGTCAGCCTATGGAGAAACAGGGATATAGTCATTTGTCCAAAACCACACAACTTATTGTGGTGAATCAAGATTTGAACCCAGGTAGTAAGCTGTTAATTGTGGCACTCTGTTAAGTATGTTCCTCACACAGGGTCTGTGTGGCTCCCGGATTTTTAGTCATGTCTCAGGAGGAGCTAGCACTCTGGAGTCATTCTGAATCCCAGACTACACAGGAGATCTTAAGCAAAGCTGTATGGCTAAATCCCAACGTGCTAGCATGGCTGGGTGGATCTTGCCCCTTCTTTTAGGTCACCTGCTATTCTGGTTCCAATGAGAAACCTAACCAATACTACATGTCTTCATGTTAGGCTGTCTTTTACTTCTCCTTCTTTGTTGTAGTTTAATTGTTGCTGTTGTTTGTCTTCTTTTGTTTTGTTTTTGAGGCAAAGTCTCAGCCTGCAGCTCAGGCTGACCTTGCACTCAACATATAGCCCAGACAATCCTTCTGCTTCAGCCTCCCAGGTGAAGAGATTAGAGGTATGAGCTACGGTGCCTAGCAAAGCCACTCTTCTTAGAGAAACTTGAGTTAGACTGAATTAGGGCCCAGTAATGACCTCATTTTATCTTAGCCACTTCTTAAAAGATCATGATGCAGTCACATCTGGAAGTAAGCAAGGCGAGTACTTCAAGGTACGACTTTGGCAGTATGCAAACATGGCTCATAGCACCAGCAGCTATGGTTGAAATTACCTCCTCACTGAAAAGGACCTCTTTTCTTCTTCTGTTTGTTTAGTTTGGAGAGAGAGGAGAGATGAGAGAGAGAGAGAGAGAGAGAGAGAGAGAGAGAGAGAGAGAGAGAGAGAGAGAGAGATCCCAAGTTGGCCTTGAACTCTCAATATAATTGAAGAAGACCTTTAACACCTAATCAGCCTGACTCTATCTCACAAGTAATGGAATCACAGGTGTGTCCATAACCTAGCTTTTTTTTCAAGTAAATTCCATCTGTTAGATTAAGTGTGTGGTTCTTGCTCATATGTGTGCCTGCCTGATAACAGTGTGTAAGAGCCAGAGAAAGGGGCTAGAAAGTGATGAGGTCATAATGGATTTCCATTGGCATCATGTTTAGGAAAGACTTCACTGGAAAGAAAACACACAAACAAAACCCCAGCAGAGGTAAAGGAGCAAGGCCTTGTTTTCTTGGGCCAACAGCATCTTCTGGCAGAGAAGGTATAAAAATAAGGCACTAAAATTCTTAGTGAACATTGTGCAATGCTCATTGCGACAAGTCACTGCAGAGCAAAGAGCTATTCAATAATCCTTGCTCCGATGGGCTGCCTTTCCATGCATGCATATCAGGAATTGCCGGGGAGGTGGGGGGGGGGAGCAGGGAAGTACCAAGTAATATTGACCTTGAAAGAATAATTACCCAGGAGTGAGGGGCTGAAAGGGATCTTACAGCTCATCCAACCCACCTTTTGCCTTTTACAGAAGTAGACCTGGAGAAAAGAATTCATTTGACCAGATTCTGTCAGAAGACTGACCATGAATCTTCCAATTCTTGTAGTTCAAGGGCTTTTTCACAGCACTACTGTATGATTTCAACATGAATAATTGGAAAAAGACTTAAGTTCACTGGAAGAAATAACTAGGCCTCTGCCTCCATCAAGAACGCCAAGTTCTCAGCAAAGTGTATACAAATTATTGCTCAAGGAGATCTAATAAACCTCTCATGCACAGGGCGTAGAGGACAGGCAGTAGACCTTAGCCTTCATAAAGGAATAACAATATTACCAACGTATGTTCTTTGTTATGCTGTGTTCTGTCTGGAATGTCAAGACACAAACCTCCTGGTTCTTGGCCAGGAGCTCTATGCCTCCTTTCAGTTGCTTTTCTGTCCTCTCCCAGCTTTCCTGAAAGTGACCCCTATATAGGTGGCATTCTTCCCCTTGGGGTAGTAAGATCTGCCATATTACTTCACTCGCATTAGGCTACAAGAGTGCCCAAGGCAGCATTGCCAGCTTGTAGAAACCCAAGTGCTAGCAGCCAACAGAAATCTGATGACCAGGGTAACAGTGTGAAGAAAGGCCATGCCAGAGTGTACTCTGTTAAGCAGTTTCCAGATTATCATCTTGCAAGGTTCTCGGTAGGGCATATATGTTTTCATGCCGTGAAACAAAGACTTTTGTTTTCTGTCTAGAAAAAAAAAGTGCAGTGTTATTTCTATAGTTAATAGCTTTGCCTCAGGCCCTGGAGCATAGTGTAGACATTGCGTATCAACTTCTGACAATGGACCCAAAGAAGTAAAATGCTTGCCTTGAGTAAAATAGTTCAGCTCACTGTGATACCTGATGCTTGCAGGCTTGCCTACCTGAGCTCTAAGTTTCCATGGTGTGCTTGGCCTAAGTGAGAACTCCATGCATAGAGTAAACTTTCCTAGATCTGCTTAAAATTATTTTTCCTACAAACATCATAAACTTTAAGAATAGACATTTGCTGGCAATTCAGGGCAATTCTCAACCTTCCTAACGGTATGACCCTTTTCATACAGTTCCTCATGTTGTGGCGATCACCAACCATAAAATTATTTTGTTGCTGAATCATAACTGTAATTCTGCTACTGCTATGGGTTGTAGTGTAAATATCTAATACACAGGTTATCTGATATGTGGCCAGCAAAGGGGTCACAACCCACAGGTTGAGAACCACTCTATAGTTGCCTACATTTCCAAAAGACTGGGGTGGGTAATGGTTATGACTTGGCATAATATTTATATTTGCTGCTGCTAAGATGGTGAGTCTGGATCCAAGGAGTTCAAAAGATTTCAGCTGTTTTTTGGTTTGTTTTAAAACTGGAGACTCTGAGACCAGAATGGTTGATTGCTCATACTCACACAGGTTGGAACAAATATAAGACCAGCTGGGGTAAAGGCTAAGGCCCTGTCTCAAAATCAAAACAACCAAACTAAATAATATTGTACAAAAAAAGCTATATCAGGGCATTAGCCCACTGAAGGCATTGGAATAAGAACTGTACAAATGATCTTAGAATTGACTTGCCCCTATGTTTGTATATATGTGCTTCTAATACTTCAACTCTGAGTATTAATTAGTAGGTTTTAATTAATCACATTCTATAATATAAATTCCAAGTATGAACCTCTTGTTCATATTTCTTTAATATTTCTGCTTGCTTTTCTCCTCATGTTCCTTTTAGGATTGTATATTGGTATATTATATATAATGCTGAAATTCATAAAGATCATTTCTTTCAAGTGCATAATAAATGTTGATGATATTTACATTCTCAGTCCTCCTCTTTCTCCCTTTCTTCCATTCCTCTCTCACTTGGTTCTTTTCTTCCATTCTTATCTATTACTTCATGTCATACATAAATATGACATCATATATGTCATATATACTTAATATATTTATCACATATATTTCATATATATTTTTCTTTCTCAAAATGTTGGCTATATATATAAGCATATATATATATACACACGTATATATGTGTGTGTGTTGTTTCTATGTGAAATCTAGGATCCACAAGTAAGTGAAAACATGTTTGTCTTTTTGATAGTCTTTAGTCTTATGTGATTTGAAACAAATGACATCATTTTATTCCTATTCATGTCTGTGCATTACTCCATTTTCCTTATCCATTCATTCATCTGTGGATGGATGCCAAAACTGATTCTGTCATTTGGATATCATGAATCATGCTTATTGATCATGAGCATGCAAATATTTCTGTGAAATATTGACTTAGGATTCTTTGAGTGCATACCTAGATTTAATATGTGTGGAAGACATTGATTCTATTTTTTAATTGATTTGTTTTTAACATGTTCACTTTACATCCAGTTGTAGCCCCTCCGTCATCATCTCCTGGCCCTATACTCCCTCTTTCTTTCCCCTTCCCTCCTTCACCTAGTCCTCAGAAGGGGGAGGCCTCCTCTCCTACCATCTGACCCCAGCCTATCAAATCTCATCAGGTCTTCCTGCATCCTTTTCCTCTATGGGCTGGCATGGCTGCCCCTCCCCCCAGGAGGAAGTGATCAATGGGTAGGCAACAAAGTCCATGTCAGAGGTAGCCCCTACTCTCCATATGATGGGATCCGCAGGGAGATTGTGCTGCCAATTTTTGAGGAACAGCCATCCTGACTTGTATAGTAGCTAAGCTAATTTACATTCCTATCAGTAATTTTGTCTAAGGATCATTTTTACCAATATTCTTGCCAATATTTGTTATTTTTGTCTATAAGATACATTCTGATTGAAATGAGGGGGTATTTCAATGAAGTTTCACTTAAACTGCTCAGGGCAATAAACTTTTTTTATCTGTTATTGGCCATTTGTACTTCATCTTTTGAAAATGGCCTGCTCATCAGCCTATTTATTAATTGGATTATTTCTGTATTACGTAAAGTTTTAGCTCTTTGTATATATATCATAGATTAATAACATGTCAAGTGTATAGTTGGCAGAAAAAAATTATCCCATTCTGTAGGCTGTTTCCTTATTCAATTGTTTGATTTACTGTGCAGATACTTTTTCAGTTTCATGGAATTCCATTTGTCAGTTCGTGGTTGCTGATTGATTTGGGTTTTGTTTTGTATTGTTTGTGGGTTTTTTGTTTTTGTTTTTGTTTTTTCTTGTTTGTTTTTCTGAGAAATTGGGGTCCTTTTCAGAAACTCGTTGCCAGCGTTTTTAATCCTGATATGTTTTCCTGTACAGTTCCAGAATTCCAGGTCTTAAATTCAGCTCTTGGATCATCTTAGTTGGTGCTTATATGGAGTAAGAGAAAGGGATCTTGTTTCAGGGTCCTACTGATGACACCCAGCTTTACCAGCACCATTTGCTGAAGAGAATGTCTTTTGTGTATGTTTTTCTGACATCATTGTCATAAACCACATAGCTGTAGCTGTCTGAATTTAGTTCTTAGTCTCCTACTCTATTTTATGGATCTGCATGTCTGTTCTGTCCATACCATTCTGTTTTTGTCACTGTGCTTCTGTAGTATAATCTGAGATCAGACAGGGTGGTAGCTCCAGTATTGTTTTTTTAGGTTTGGTTTTGTTGTTGTTGGTCACTCATTTCTTTGAATATTCAGCGTCTTTGACCTCCATGTGAATTTTAAGGTTGTTTTTCTCTGTCTGACAAGATCATCATTGGAATTTTGATAGGGAGCATATCTAGACATGAACAATTTTCAATATTCTGCCTCAGAGGAGCCAGGGGTGTGTCCATTTTTCTAATGTCCTCTTTAATTTCTTTCTTGTGTGCTTAGAAACCTTCATTGTAGAGATTTTTCAGATCTTTCAGTTTTTCAGTTCTTTTTAGTTTTTATTCCGAGATTGTTGATGCTGTTTAAACTGTTGTGAGTGGCTTATTTTCCTCGTTTCTTTCACAGCATCATTTTTATTGGTATACCAAGAGGCTCCTGGTTTTTCAATGCTGATTTCTCTTTTTTTTTTTTTTTTTTTTTACATTGAATCTGTGTGTGTGTATGGTTTACAGTGCATGTGTGAACGCCAAAGGCTCATTTTGCAAAGTTAGTTCTATTCTCCCATATTCTTATGGATTCTAGGGATGGAACTCAGCACCAGAATTGTAAGGCATTTGCCTTTGCTTGACATGCCATTCTCATTGGTCCCTGTAATGTCCTTTTGATGGATTTTCCCCTTAATCAGTATGACATGACTTTATTCCTTTTAATTTGCTTCCAAATATTCTTTGTCACCTATTTTAATGCAGCCACACATTTTTCCTAGACTATTTGCTTGGAATATATTTTCTAGTTCTTTCACCCTAAAAATGCCTTTGCCATTGAAGTGAACAGATAAATCCTCTTGTTGTTGTTGTTTTTTAAATCCAATCTGCTAATCTGGGTCTTTTGATTGGCAAAATGACACAATTAATGCTCAGACTTATTGAATATTATCAATATAATATAATCAACCCTGTCACCTTGATCTTTTTGTTATGTGTCTTTTATTTTCCTAATCCACACTTGCCTGTTTATTACTCAGATGTAGCTGATTCTTTCCCGTGGCTTCATGGGTGTGTTTATCTCTCTTCACTATGTATGATCTCTTTAAGCATCTTCTGTATTGTTGGCTAACTAGCCACTAGTTCTTGTAGTTCCTGTTTATCATAGAAACGATGATAAGAAGGAAAGCTTTGCTGGAAATAGTCATCAAGATTGGCAATTACTGCCTTTCAGAGCTTCAAATACATCATTCTTGGTAGTTAGAGTTTCTGGTGGGAAATCTGATGGGTTTGCCTTTATAGGGGACTTGTTGCTTCCCCATGCAGCTTTCAATATTCTTTCTTTGATGCCTATAGTATTACACGAGGGGATCCCTTATGGTCTTGTCTGCTCCATGTTCTAAATGTCTCCTGTGTGTGGATGGCCATCTCTGTATCTAGATTTGAGTATTTGCTTCTACCTGTGTATTGAATATATTTTCTGTTCCTTTAGCTTTAACTTCTTCCATGCTCATGATTTGGAGATTTGGCCTTTCAAATTTCCCATAGACCTCCTGTGGTCTGTTCATAAGTTCCTATAATTTCATCACGGTTTTTTTTTTTCCTGAATTTTTAAACCATCTACTTGTCTTCAAGCTGATGTTCCATCTTCTGTTTGACTCATTTCACTGGTGACTTTTTGCTGAGTTTCCTACTTGACATATGAAGCATCACATTTGGGATAAAATATGTTTTTTTTTTTTTTTAAGTTTTTCTACCTCTTCACTGAGTTCTTTTTTATTGCCCTAATATTAACTATCTTATTTCGTTAATATGTCTGTGTTTTCTTTGAGTTGGTTCAGGAGTTTGTGTCCTTTTCCTGTTCATATTAGATTCCTAAATACTAGGTTTATCTATTGAACTGTCCAGAATTTGTCTCAGCTGCCTCTGAAAGCCACCATGGGGATCTTAACTGTCTGGAAAGACAAATATTTCTCACCTACCAGCAAGTCACATGGAAAGAAATGACTGAAAACTCAGAGCCCTAGGCTAGCCTGTTGGGCAAGGACAAAAGACACCCTTGAATACCAAACCCGACACCCAGAAGTTGTTAGCCCTGCTTCCAGTCTTACTAGATGTGAAGCAAAGAGTGGAAACAGAATAGGTTTTGTTAAGCTTGGGATAAAGGACAAAGATACCTCTTCTGCCATATTTGAGTCTTCCCATATGCATAATAAAGTCTGCAGACATCCCACCACAGCCAATAAAAAACCAGTACTTTGTGTACTGAGATGTTAGTGCCTAAGGGTTGGATAATCAGAGCAAGACCAGAATTTGATTCATATTCAATGAATATAGAAGAGAGGAAAGTAAGTAGACAGAAGAAAAGATGAGGAAAACAAGAGGGAATAAATGTGGCAGTTGCAGCTAAAGGTAGAGCAAAAAGAGAAAGAGGTAAGGAAATTCAATAAGTAAACCTAAAATGGTCCTATCACTTAGGAGACTGACTCAGGCCGACTCCAACTTCTGGCCAGGCGTTGCTCTTTGGGAAAGCTTACTCCAAAGAGGAGAGGGTAACTGAGCAAGACAATGATTTCCCACTAAATCAAAAATTTCTGCTAAATAAGAAAGATGAGAAAAAGGAAGAATGAAAACCGGGTGTGGTTAGAGTCCACATGCAGTCCTACTGTGAGCACGGGAGCTGGGCGTCCCCTCACCAGTCCCTGTGTGGATGCAATCATCAGACCTGTCTCAAGGCAGTCTATTCCAGACCATGGCTCAGTCCAGATTTCTACCTCACAGAACATTGCATGGTTCTGACTCAAAGTTTTCCCCTTTCTGGCTGCAGGTACTCGGTAGGCTAACTTCAAGCTGTAGTCCCATGACACTTGCTCAGGCTTTTCACATTGAGTCGCCCTGGAAGGACCTTTGCCTCTACAAAAACCTAGTGGATGACTCAGGCAGGGTCCTTTCCAGGTGCTCTTCTGTTTCATTAGGCTCTCTGTAGTCTTTGATGTTTACATTCACTTTGTTTTACATCTCACTTGCTCGGTACCCTGATCATTGGGGGGTTGATATGGACAACACTAGAGGAAAGACAAATGGAGTGGGAAATAGTTGGTAATATTTCCCAAACGGGATTCTGTGCTGTCCTTCAGCATTGGGGAACACCTTTTGCTCATCAGTGAAAAAGCAGAGTCAATGAGCACTTGGTATTATGTCTCATTCTCCCACTCAAAAAGAGATACTTGCTTTTAATTTACACTCACCTCCAATGGCTAGCTGCAGTGCCTTGAAAACTAAGACTAATGTTTTTTTATTGCTTTTCCTTATTATTTTAGTCCCATACGTTTCTTATTTTCATAGTCTTACGTAACAAACTCAGTTTTCTCCACTAGACTTAATACAAAATTCATGCCTTTTGTACTATTGTGCCTTAGTTTTCTGTAACCTTGAGGAAACATCCAGCACAAGCCATCCACGTGCTACATGGTCTGTTTCGTTTAATTTATGTTGTCTCTGATTTAACCCTTCTTTTTAACCAGTGGTTTTCCCCGGTCTCTGAAAAAGAGCCAGCCTCTATAGGCCACACTTTAGTCTTCTGAGGAAGCAAAATGGATAGCACCACTAGTGGTGAGATGTACACGAGGCAGCCAGAAATGTGTTCTTTGCCAAGCTTGGAATATGCCTACCTCGTTGCTCCCCTCTGGGTTCAGTCTTTACTATCAGCTCTGAAGCCAATTCTCCACTCTTCTTGCCGCTTCCAGCTGAAGGAAGCCGATGGCCACCTGGCGACATACATGCCCACAGTTTCATTTTGGAACTTGCCCACCAAGATGGTGTATGTTCTGTATTATTCACTTCCCCTTACCACATCCTTCTTACCGCTCTCTCTTGAAACACAAAACCAAGTCCTCATTCCAACATGTGCCTGCAGGTGTGAAGGTGCAGGTGTTTATCTGCATAGAGTTTACCTGGAGTCAGCACAAATCAGGGCAGCTCCCCTAGCAACCAAAATTAATATGTAGGAGAGTCCAAGACTCAGGCAATGTTTCCTTCCAATTATATTTACTCATTGTTGTTAGGTGCGATTTAACTCTCTGGGTTTCATGATAAACTCCACCAAGGCCATTCGCTTTTCAAATGCAATTTGTGACTCCATTTATGTGAAAAGACACTGCATTAAATAAAAATTAGTCTTAATATTAGGTCCCTCTGTTCTCTAAGCAGGAAACTCATTGCCAAGCTATTCTCATTTACAGTAATACATCTTTGCTTTGAAACGTGCGATAGCAAAAAGAGAAAAAAAGTGCGCGAAGGAGAAGGAAACTGTGCTTCAAAATGTCAAACAACATCTGTTTCCCATTTCTGAGAATTACAGAGCTGTCTCTAGCCCTTTAACCCTTTAGCCCACATTGTATCTGTCCCTCCATACTTTATGAGCTTTATCTTCAGAAGCCTTTCAGTAAATGAAACCTGATACAGAAAGTGAATCTCTTCTTTAGGTCTTCTCTGAGGATTAGGGACAAGATTTATTAGAACAACACTGCTCACACTGTGATGCTTTAAGGTCGTGTCAACATTTCAATTACAAACCCATGCTTCCAAGGGTGTGCGCCCAGCCTCAACAAACTGCTTCCCTGGCTCTATATTTAGAAAGTGGGGTAGAGGTTTCAGGGTCCGTGTTTGATTTATTTAAACTTGACATGATATATAAGATTGACCTTCCTAACTGTAAGAAGTTAATGCCTTATAGATGTCACATTTTGTGCTTCAGAATTATATCCCAAAGTCTGAACAAAAGTGTAATACTGAAATGGTAAGTAAACTAATCAGAGCCAAAAGGTTAGACTAGATAATATTTAATCATTACAAAATGGGTGGATACTTCAACGTTTATTCGTAGGACAAGGTAGAAGCTGTTGGCTCACATGCAACAACAGGTCCATCACATTATTCTTCTAGATGGAACTTTAGATCAACTGTTCAGCTTTTGTTTCTCAAAGCCTCCTACAAAAGATCTGTAGTGGTTCCCTTCTGCTTTCCAGACACAATGGCTGAGAGATCCGATCAGTCCAAGGATCAAGGTCAGATAATCACAAAGCTGTGACTGCACTTGAGCGTCTCTCAATTGCCCTTCTCCTTACATCCCTCCTCTCTTCTCCATCTACTCAGTAGTTTCCAGCTTCCCTTCCTCATCATGACCCTTCATCATTGGCCTGCCTCTAAGGTTCTGCACTTTAATACTTCTGCCACTTGGCTTCACTCTTCAAGCAACACTCACATCCTGCATACCTGATTGGTCCAGACCAAAATATCATTTGGTAAAAGATCTACTGGACATTTACTGACTTCCTTGGAGCTTGTAATTCTTCAGTTGTGGTCCATTCCAAGATGTTTGTGTGGGTTTTGTTGTTGTTGTTGTTGATGTTTGTTTTGTCTTTGAAACAGTGTCTCTCTACGTAGCCCAGGTTAGCCTTGTGCTTTTAATTCTTCTGACGTTGCCTCTCAAGTACTTAGATTATA
This sequence comes from Acomys russatus, assembly GCF_903995435.1. Taxonomy (NCBI): domain Eukaryota; kingdom Metazoa; phylum Chordata; class Mammalia; order Rodentia; family Muridae; genus Acomys; species Acomys russatus. Next base: position 56,738,653 of record NC_067145.1, read on the forward strand.
GGCATGTGCTATCATACTAAGCTTGTCTACATGATTTTATGTTCAAGATTGTGTATGTTCATGTGTTCCTGTGTATGAGGTTGGACTTGTATGTGTATCCATGTGGAGGCTGGAAGACAACCTCATGTACCATTCCTTAGGTTCTGTCTATCATTGGTTGATTGGTTCTTCTAAGACAGAGCCTTTTACTAGCCTGACACTAGTAGGTTAGACTGGCTGGCCTGCAAAGCCTGGTAATCTATCTCTGCCTTACTGGTACTGGAATTACAATTGTGTGATAGCATGCCCAGCTTTTTTAAAAACATAGGTTGTGTGGATCCTCACGGTTGCAAGGCAAATACTTTACTCAGCAAGCCATCTTCCCAGCTTCTTGTTTGTATGTTTTAAAGGAATAAAATAAGTGGGGTTTGGTGTGTCTCCATAGGTGCTATTAGGTGATAAGTCATAGAAAAGTTCTTAAAGTGATCTTCAAAGAACATTACATAGAACAGTGCATTTCCTTAACCATGTTACACCTATCTAGAACACCAATCATAATATACATATTCATAAACCAGACTTTGCTGTTCTCTTCTCTGCTAAACACCTGGCAGCTAAGACATTATGGATGTGCAACAATTATTCAGTGAATGGTAAAATTAAAACATTCATAAGCATATCAACATCTCTTACTCAGTTCTCAAAGCCTTATTAAAAAATGACTTAGAATCAGATTGGCTCAATGGAAAAAATATCTATTGCAATAAAGAAACAAATATCTGTATTGGCATCTGAAGTAAGGTGACAGAAGAGAGCCTCAGAGATTCAAGTGAGTAATAAAAAGAACTCTACAATGTTTGTTCTTAAATGCCATGTAGACTTTGAAAGTGAAAAAAAGCTTAGCTTTTATTTCTCACTCAGTATCTTCTTTTCCTAAAATATTGGACAATATCTCAAAGCTACCATCTTTTTCCTTTGTTTTTGAGACAAGGTCTCACTATGGGGCCTAGACTGGTCTTGAACTCCTAGCTGTAATAATCCTCCAATCTCAGTCTCCAAAGTAGCCTATATTACAGGTGCTTGACACTGTACTAGAAATCAGTATTTTTTTAATATACAATATAGCCAAGAAAGACAGGTCAGTATGTAAAAGTGCTTTCCATGAAACCCTGATAAGTTGACTTTGACCCACAGAACCGACTGTGGAAGTAGAAAATTGAGTCAGGAAAATTATCTTATGACCTCCACACATGTGCTGTGTCATGTGCACACATATATCTGTGCACCATGTCCACCATATGTACGAACAATAAATGAAACTATTTTTAGTTTAAAAACATACATATCATGCTGTCAGTTTTTCTAAGTATATCTGAAGTGTCTTGAAAGCATCCAGTTACAGTTTCTTACTTGTTTAAATATCAACAATGGTACTGGACAGTGGACCATACCAATAAGGTATTTAATAAAAGCGTGTTCCATTGCATTAATTCTTAAGAATCAAAACTCATTTTTCATGCCCTCTGTACAGCAAACATGTTTCTCAACTCTTAGGGAAATATTAGAGTCTCCTTTCTGTTTTATCTGTCCTTTCTTCTTCTGCCAGGGTTCAGAAGACTTGAGGGGAAAAAAATTAAAGATCTCAAGACAAAAAGAGCTACACTCCCACAGTGAGCTCTAGGAATTTATCAGATACAACACAAACCTTTGAGAAATCTCCATGCCTTGCACATTTTTTCCTACAATAAACCTATAAATGCTTACTGAATAATCTAATATTTTTATTTGGTAATAAAATCTGTGTCACTGAAAGCTGAAGAGCTCATCTTGGCCACTGACATTCTTCCTTCATCTGCTCCATCCCTCCCTTGTCTTTTACTCAGGTAGACCAGATGATCTGAGTTGTTTCCAGAGTTGATCTCATATGTGACTGCAACTATCTTCTGTTAACTTCTCTGAGACTGGAAAAGTTTAAAAAAAAAAAAACCACTTGAGTTCCCAGTAAATCTTTTAATTCTCTTTGAATTTGCCTATAGAGTTATGGAATTTTCCATAGAAAGTGAAGGTACTCATCTCAGAATTTGCATGTCTGGCCCATTGCAAAGGAGACCCTTCACATTATTTTATTAAAAAAAGAGAAAGAAAGAAAGAAAGAAAGAAAGAAAGAAAGAAAGAAAGAAAGAAAGAAAGAAACTGTATTATGCACCTAAGTGTTTCTGTCCTTAGTCTTAATAGCAGTTTCTTCATGAGAAGAAAAAAATCTCCATGTACTGGCACAATCGTTGCCTGATTTCATTCCAGCAATAGAACAACAATAACAACGAAAGCAAGGGCTGTTTTTGTTTGTTTGTTTAATTAAATTCTTTCAAGCTGTGTGGAGCAATACTGCTGGGTAGATCTTGTAAAGAGAGATAATTAAAACACAAACAAACTAGTTCTTTCATTTGGAATAGCAGCCACTGCACATGCTCAGGACAAGTAGCCCTAGCAAAATCCCAGAGGACTCTTAGTATGCAGACCAAGTCAGCTTTAGAAATAGTTTCAACTGCTCATCACAGAGTGGGAAACCCCTTCACATGGGGACTCAGGAAGGCTATCTCTGGAAAGTTGAACATTTTCTGAGATAAAGCCAAAGTAAGTGGACAAAGAAAATGGTACCTTTAGCGATGGAGTCCCTCGACAGATGCAGCGGTATCTGAAGAGGGTTTTCTCATTCTACTCCCACTGTGGGCTGAAGGAAGCCCATCAGGAAACTCTAGGCCATACAAGAGAAAATTAAAATGAAAGAAAAGACAAAACACTTTCATACACATAAATTGACCCCCAAATGCTTGTAGAATTTAATTTATAATCTACATTTTATATACTCAGACCAGAAGCAATGTATAAAACTCTGCCACCAGACCATCCAAGTGGTGCAGTGAATAAAGGAGCTTTCTGACCACCTCACAACCTTGATCCCTTTGATCCCTGAAACCCAGAGAACCAATTCCTGGAAGGTATCATTTAATTGCTGCACACACACACAGACAAACATACTAAAAGTAAATAAAATGCATTAAAAAAAAAAACACTGCCATGGTCTGTTGTTTTTAAGGGATAGTCGGTACAGTTTTTAAAAACTTGTCAAATAATCAGAAAATATATTGACTTTGTAGACTCTCTGTGATAGCTTTGATACGACACAAAACACAGACAAGAAGTATGGTAGCCCCAGATTTTGGAAAGTCACACACTCATCCGTACAATGAAGACAACGACAACTGATCTATTATTGATTCCTTTTCTCATTTTGGTGACAAAGCACCTGACAAGAGCAACTTAAAGAAGGGAGGGTTTGTTTCAGTTCACAGTTTGCAGGTATGGTCCGTCATGGGAGGGGAGGACTGGGAGCAAATGTGGTTGTAGCTGTAGTGGCAGGGGCATGCAGCTTGTCCTGTGGTTTCCATGGTCAGGAGTCAGGAAGAGATGGACACTGGTGCTCAGCGGGCTTTGCTTTTTCCCCTTCTGTTCAGTCTGATACTTTTTCTTATGGAATGATCATTCAAGGTGAGTCTTCTGTCTTCACTTAGACCTCTCTGGAAACACCCTCACTGGCACAGACAGAAGTGTGTCTGTTAGGTGATTCTAGATGCAGTCAAGTTGACTGTGAAGATGAAACATCACAGCTGCCTTTAGAGCAGCCACTTCTCCATGCCCAAGGTCCACCCGACTTTAGCACACTTATGATGGGTAGCTCTTGTCACATAACGTCATTTGCCTAGGCACAAGCCATGGTAGGTGTGGCTTTCCTCCTGAGGGTGGGGGAAGAAAAGCACTCCACTCCATACACTAGCTCCCGAATCTCAATTCAGTACAAGTTCAGCAGGTGGCTAAAGCTGTTGCTCTCTCCTGACCTGCCAGAAAGACTGTAGATAAAAGCCTAGTACACATATGATACCACATGCAACAGAATCTATTATTTAACAAGTTCCATAAGAAGTGTAATGCGCCAAGCACAGGAAGATGGTTTGGTATCAGGCAGCCAGGGCAATGGCAATGAGCGACTATACCTCTAAATTAAATCTCACTTTTCTTCTTCTTCAGCCCTAGAGATTCAACCCAAGGTCTCAGGAATACTATAATGAAGTGCTCTCCCGATGTGCTACAATCCCCATCCTCCTAAGCCTCTTTAAACGACTATTTCCTTTAGGAAATTTTATCAGCTGTATGACTTTGAAACCCTTGTACCCACCAATGATGCTCAAATATTGAACTCAACTATTGAGATTCAAACCATATATCCAAGATTGCATAACAGGTCCATTTGTGTATCTTGCTAATTTTTTAGATTTTTTTTCTATGTGAGCTCTTGATCTTCATGCCTTTTCTAAATACCTAGCCATTTCATTTATCCATTTATTCTCTCAGCAAACCTGGGGGTCAGCATCAACATCAGCTGCCTTTAATGTCCTCAGTCAGCTACTCGCCCACTCCTGGCAACACTGCCTCCAAAATGAGTTTCAAACTTGGTCCCTACTGCCACTGCAACTGTTCTACACTACTCTCCATTCTCCCTTTCATTACTGTTGCTGTAGCTTCCCACATGTCTGCTTGTCTCCATTTTGACCAGATTGAATTCACTCATCCTCCACACAGCCACACGAGACATCTAATAAAGCATAATTGGATGACGTCACTTCTTTCAGTCAGAACACTAACACGCATTTCCATTTAGAAAATAGTTTAAATTTCAACATGGCCTCAAGAGTGCCTAATATATATCTTACCAAATCTGCATGACTTAAATTTCATCATTTCTATAATTCTTTGTGATATTAATCTCCCAGCAAAACCTATCCCTAGCCTTCACTTAGCTTCATAGAAAAGCTCAGATCTTAAGTAAGATACCAATGATAGAAGTATCTTACTGAGTCTGGAGGATGTGGCCTTTCTTGTGTAACTCTAAGCAGCCAGCCTAAGTGTGACTATTTAGTTAGAATGACTAAAAGTTCCTGATAAAGAAATTGAAACTCAGGGCTTGGAGAGATGGTTCAGTGGTTAAGAGCACTGGCCGCTCTTTTAGAAGACCTGGGTTCAATTCTCAGCACCCATATGACAGCTCACAACTCCCTGTAACTCCATCGTTAGTGGATCTGACAACCTCTTGTATTTTCCAAAGGCACCAGGCACACATGTGATATTCAGACATATGTACTCAGGCAAAACACCCATGCACATAAAATAAAAATATAGAAGTTGAAACCAATCAGACAGGTCAGGGAGCACTGAGGAACACTATCCTGAAGCAACATAGGTGTTTCCTCTGTCTAAATGTTCACCAACCATGTCCAATCCCCGTCCACACTCAGTCTCTGGCTCACACTCCAGTTTCTAACTTTTACTCATCTTTCCAGTCCCAGCTGAGGTATCCATCAATCTTACAGTCCATTTTTAACTTTCTGACTAAATCAATAGCCCATTGTGCTTGTTTATAATGCCCTGTACTTCTCAGAGTGCATGTGACAGTTCCCATCAATTACTCACTTGCTAAATATTGGCCACCCATTAAAAGATCAGATGCCATGATAATTTATCTCACCAACATAGTCTCATGGCTTGACATTTGCTTACTCACTTAGTCATGCTTTAAACTCAGTTGGTCGGTAGCTATTTCAGAACCTCATAGAGAAATGAATGATGAGTTCATGACTTTATGTTCTCATAGAAAGGGCAGCTATGGTCCTTGAGTGCTTGGCCCATAGCGAGCGAGCGGCACTACTAGGAGGTGTGACCTTGTAGGAGGAAGTGTGTCACTGTGGGGGTGGGCTTTGAGATCTCATATGCTCAAACTCTGCCCAGTGTGGAACACAGTCTCCTGCTGCCTACAGATCAAGATGTAGAAGTCTCAGCTCCTTCTCCAGCACTGTGTCTGCCTGCATGCCTTCATGTTTTCCACCAAGACAATAACGGACTAAACCTCTGAACTGTAAGGCAGCCCCAATTAAATGTTTGCCTTTATAAAGGTTTCCATGGACATGGTGTCACTTCAGAGCAATAGAAACTCTAAGTAAGACAGTGATCCTTAAAACACATTCCTAGAACTGCTTTTTACCTCAGCCCAAGAGAAAGCCAGGCCTCCTCTCCACATCCCCATGGCCGAATCTTAAGTCATACTACAAGATGATTGGTTGATTGTCCCTTTCCTCCTAAAAATTTGAAAACATGGATATTTCGGGGCAAGGGAATATGTTTGTTTTGGGGGAATTGGGGACTACATGGAGGTTTGTTTTTCTGCAGACAAATGTATGTACAAGTATGTATGTGTGATGTAGAACCCAGAAGATGCCCACAGATGTTGTTCCTCGGGACCTATTTACTGTTTGGTTTGTTTGTTTGTTTGTTTGTTTTTTTCCTTTCCAGTACAGGGTCTCCCATCGGCCTGTGGTAAGACAATTCGATTCAGCTATGTGCTCAGTGAAACCCAAGGATGCATCTCTTTTCTCTGTGTCCCCAAAGCTGGAATTACAAACACACACCTCCATACCTGGCAAGTCTTGTCTTGCTTTGTTTTTAATATCTCTTGCTGTTAAGCTCAGGTCCAGATGCTTGCAAGGCAAACATTTTACCAACTCAATCATAGCTCCATCCTGGACAGGTATTTTTTTTTTTTTATCTTCAATTTGTGGCTTTAATATTAGGCATTTAGTTGGTACTCAAGACCTACACAGTGCTAGGGATCTTATCCATTTAATGAATATATCAGTAAAAAGATATTTTAAGAATGATATGAATGTCACAATCTTCACTAATTTTGATATTTTATTATGATTTTTTGGGATCAGACTCACTACAAAGTCCTGGCTGAACTGAAACTTAATCTGCAGACCAGACTGACCTCAAAGTTGCAGCTCTTCTCTTGTCTATGTCCCCCATAGTGCTGAGATTAGAGGCACTTGCCAGGATGCTCTGATAATTTTATTCATTTTCAAATGTACTTTCCTGGACCATAGAGATTCACAAACAGAGAAATAAGACTGAACTGAACATGTAAAGTAAAATCTGAGGAAAATTGAAGGCTCTATTAGCTACCTCACTTTTAAACCATGAAGTGAATCCCCCAATGCACTTTCTTTTTAATTAATGTATATTAATTTATGAACAATGAGTTTGAGACAGGTGTAGTGGTTCACATCTGTAACTCCAGCATTTGGGAGGCTGAGACAGGAGGATTTCTGTGAGTTTGAGGCTGATGTGGGCTACAGAGTGAGTTCCAGTTGAGAAAAAATAGGAAGGACTCAAAATAAATGAAAAATCAAACTTAAGAAAGTCATAAACCTCACCACCACAAAATAATAAAAATAATAAAGCTCATTAAAATATTTTATACCTTTGATGCTCTTCAATTATATTCCTTCTTTATCATTCCCTCTTGCTCTTCCTATTTTTAAACCAGCGTAAGGTTGGCAATCAGTTTGAACATGAAGTCATTTTGGAACAAGCTGGTGACTAGCTGCCAGTGCTGACCCCTGTCCATGGCAACTGCCTGAAATACCACCTGAGGATGTCCTTTGTTTGATGAACTGTCTCCCAGCACCGAACAGAGTGACAGTTGTTCACCTCTGACTTTTATCCCAAGCTTCACATAAAGAAGGGATATGCCTAGATCCCCATGAAGGGGAAAGATGAAAGAAAAGAATAAGGAAAGGGAAAGTAGGGAAGGTGAAAGAGAGGAGAGAGAGAGAGAGAGAGAGAGAGAGAGAGAGAGAGAGAGAGAGATCTGGAGGATCTAAATCGTTTGAAGGACATTTTTGCATTCCCTCTGCCCTGAAAGGATTTGGCAGTCTGGAAGTTGAACATACAAAGCATCCTAACCAGACCTGCATGTGAAGTGGAAAGAAAACAAATCCGCAGGCAGGTTGTCCTTGAGACATTTCTGGAAATGTCTCTCATTACTTACTGATTAGAATAAACAGCTGATAATCTCAAAGTACACTGCTTCTGATGTCTTCCATTTAATACTAAGCTGCTATATTTAGCCTCACTAGAAAAATAAATTTAGCCCTGACCAACACTGGAATTAAAAAACCCAAAAAGGCTTTAGAAAAATTCCCCTAGGCCACTGATACCTTCAGTATGTCAGTGCTGAATTAAGTCCCTGATGATGAGATGTAAAACCTAGATGCCAGCCACCTATGGCTAACGGAGAATTGCCTGGGATTACCTTGAAAAAAAATCAGCCTATCAAATATCCTATTCAAATTGCATCTTGGGGCATATATAAAAAGACCAGAGTGTAAATTCACTAAGAAGATTAGGAAAGGAGGGGCACAGAATGTCAGCAGAGGGCTTGCTCTCCAATCCATTCTCTTCCCTGCTATAAAGTGGGATTGGAGGTTTTCTGTTCCTCTCAAGAGTATTATGTCTTATCCTGCCTAGTACAGCAGAGACGGGCAGTGTGCATCCAGGATGCTCTGGTGAGTGGGTTGAGCATTCAATCTTACACTGAGAGTAATTGTCTTCATCTAAGGTTTCCTAGGGCACGCTTCCTGGAGCGGGAACAATTTGTGGGATCAACAGAATGAAGATGATTGGGATCAGGTTGTGGGTGAGGTAGATAAGAGAAAGTACAGTGACATGTGTGTATGAAAATATCATAATAAAACCCGTTATCTTGTGTGTGTGTGTGTGTGTGTGTGTGTGTGTGTGTGTGTGTGTGTAAGTATGTACACATCAAATAGGCTCTAGGTATCCTCCTGTCTAATTTTCCCCAGACAAAAGATTTTAAGTGCTTGTTACCATACCCAGCCCTTTTACATGGGCCCAAGTACTCAAAATCAAGTCTTCATATTCAAAAGGTAAACACTTTATCACATGAGCCATCTTCCCACTGGTGAAACCCATGATCATGTACACTAACTCGTGCAATGTTTTTATATTTGCTTCATTTTTACATGCATTAGTGTTTGTCTGCATTTAAGTAAGTCCACTATGCATGCCTGGTACCCATAGAGGCCAGCAGAGGGTGTCAGGTACCCTGGAACTGGACTTACAGATAGCTGCAAGCCAAATGAATTCAGAATCTCTGCAAATGCAGCTAGTGCTCTTAACTGCTGAGTCATCTCTCCAGCCCCTCAAACAATTAATAAAACATTTTTAAAATATTCAAAGTTTTTACTAAATATCCTATGCATGAAAATACTAACAACATTACATCTATTTCAGGACTGTTGAAAGCCCTGTCTGGTTTCATTAAGCAAGGTAACAATCAAACTGAAAATAGACCCAGTATCAGCTAAGTGGGGTATAATCCCTCAATGGTCATGGCTCATCCTCTGTTAGATACAAAATGCTTATAGTCATAAGACCCCACAGTTTGATAGAAAAGCTTCTATAGATGAAAAGTGTGTAAAACTCTAAAGTTGAAGAAGACCATAGTCAGGAAATTTGCTTTAATTTAGTTGAGGAAGTAAGCACATTTCTGAATTGGAAATTCTTCTATTGAGGGCACGGCTGGTTTTGTTTGTTTGTTTGTTTGTTTGTTTGTTTGTTTGTTTGTTTGTTTTGCCTCTCTCTATTCACTTTTCACTTTACATATGGATCATAGCCCCTCCCTCCTCTTTTCCCACTCTCACTTTCCCATTCTTTTCCCCCATTCTCCCCTTCCCTTCTCCTCAGAGAAGGGAGTGCCACCACCTCATGCCATCTAGGAGAAAGTGATCCAGTAGCAGGCAACTGGGTCCATGTCAGAGACAGGTCCCACTCCAGTTGCTAAGGAGCCTATATGAAGACTGAGCTGTCCATTGGCTGTATAAGTGTAGAGGGGCTCAGTTCAGTCTATGCATGCACTTAGGTTGGTGGCTCAGTATCTGTGAGCCTCCATGGGCCAAGGTTAGTTGACTCTGTTAGTCTTCTTGTGGAGTTCCTGTCCCCTTCAGGTTCTTCTATCCTTCCCCCAACTCTTCCACGAGATCCCCAGTGCCCATCTAATATTTGGCTGTGGATCTCAGCATCTGTTTTGATCCACTGCTGGGTGGAGCCTCTCAGAGGACAGTTTAGCTTGGTTCACTTCTGCAAGCGTAGCAGAGTATCATTAACAGCGAGAGGGGTTTGCTCTCTCCCTTGGGGTGGGTCTCAAATTGGGCCAGTCAATAGTTCACCATTTCCTCTAACTCTGCTACATTTTATCCCTGACCATCTTGTAAGCAGGATAAATTTTGAGTCACATGTTTTGTGGGTGGGTGGGTGGTGTCCCCCCCCCTTCACTGGAAATCCTGCTTAGTTATAGGGATTACCACTTCAGCCTCCATATCCCCCACTGCTAGGAGTCTCATCTAGAATCCCCTATATCCTCCCAGAAACCTACCCTGTGTCAGGTCTCTAGCTTGTCCAAGAGATCCCCACCCATTAGCTTCCCAGGTCTCTCCCAGTCCTACTGCATCCCATGCCCACTTTGCTGCACCTGGTCCCCACCCACCTTCCCCTCCCCACCCTCTCCCACCTAGTTCCCTCTCTTCATCTACTTCTGATGTTTATTTTATTTCACCTTCTGAGTGAAATTCAAGCCTCTTCCCTTAGGTCCTCCTTGTTACTTAGCTTCTTTGGGTCTGTAGGTTGTAGCATGGTTATCCTGTACTACATGGCTGATATCTCCTTACAACTGAGCACATACCATGTGTGTCTTTCTGGGTCTGGGCTACTTCATTCAAGATGGTCTTTTCCATTTGCCTGAAATTTTAATGTTTTCCTTGTTGTTAATAGCTGAGTAGTATTCTAGTATAAACAGAGGGAAAGTCGTGGAAAATAGAAATGTTAACACGGGTGTTAATATTGTTGACACACAGCAAACTGAGATGAAACTCTCACAACTGTGGGTGAGTTAAGAAAGAACAAAGTGATCTGACACCAAGCTGCCATCATCCTGCCAAAAGGACAGTAGGCTTTTACCCTTATTTTTATTTTATGTCTATTAGTGGTCAGCCTACATGTGGGTTTCTATGTACCACATGCGTGTAGGGTCCTAGAGGCATATAGAGGGAGATTGTATCCCCTGAACAGGAGTTACAGACAGTTGTAAGCCACCATGTAAGTGCTGGGAATCAAAACTAAGCCCTCTGAAATAGTAGTCAGTTCTCTTAAATGTTGAACTCTCCAGTCCACCCAAAGCAACACTTTGAACACTTATTTAAACTAGTCATAGATGAGACCACTTAAATTTTCAATCGATTTAACTGTAGTTAAATGGTATCATCTTGATTTTCCCCTAAACTATTGAATCTAATAAAATCCTTAATTTTATTTTTCTCTATATACCATTTATCAAATTGAGGCAACAGTTGGAAATTACATCGCATAATCTGAATAAATTACTTAAATTGAAAAAAAAATTACATCATAGTGTAGCAAGACGGTTCTGCAAGTAGGGGCACTTATAGCCAAGGATTATGGCCTGTGCTTGATCCTTGGGACTCACAGCATTTATAAGAAGAGAGCCAACTCCAGTAAGATGTTCTCTAACCTACACACACACTTTGGAACATGAGCACGTGCAAACACACATACAAAGATAGATGATAGATAGATACATAGATGATAGATAGATAGGTAGATAGATAGATAGATAGATAGATAGATAGATAGATTATACATACATACATACATAGATGAGGGACAATAGATCTATAATAGATTGAAAGATAGATGGATAGATGGATGGATGAAATAATGCTTCAGTAGCAGAATACCAGTCCTGGGTTCCACTCAGAAATAATCAAATCAGAATTCCTGGGAAATAGATGACCCTGACTGTAGAAAATACTCAGAATCCCAGTCTTTGTGCTCCTATCACCGATGATGAAATCAGAACTAGGAGAGCAAAATGCCTTTCCTACTTCCTGCCTGTATATGCTGCCAATAAATCACAGGGGGCGGGGGGCAGGGGGGAGTGTCTACCAATAAGCAATGAGAGATGGTAAATAATTTCCACTGCAAATTGCTGCAAAGAGAACTAACGAGGCTGCCAACTTGCAGAAGAAAGCCCCTGCTGCCTGCCCAGGGTGACGATTGCAGAACTGCAAATCCCACTTAAACCGTCCCTCACTGGGAAGTGTGTGCAGCAGCAAGCTGGCTTTGCCAAAATACATCTTGGAAATTTCTGACTAAAAGGTTTAACATGAGGGAAGCAGAATAAGTGAAAATAGTCTGGAATTCCAGAAGGAGAAACACACACACACACACACACACACACACACACACACATCATGTCACATAATTTCCTAGGGAAATTGTTTCACCACAATAACTTTTGTGCTCCTTCTTAATTTTTTCATTTCAATTTTTATTGTTCTCCACACACACAGTGCAATTTAAGAGGTGGTGAGCTGGAAAGCACTATAATCTGGTGGTAATTACTACAAATTTCATGTCTGCAGTTTACATATTTTTGTCATCATTCCTGAAAATAAAGCAGAGGCTATAAATTATTATAAATAATTTTTTACCTGAAATTGTCTCCTTCAATTTAACAAATTATTTGGTTATTGCTTGGTTCACGATGAAATCAATGGTAAATGCTAGTTTCCTTTCTTTCCCCGGGGCTCCTCTTCAGTCTCACTCACTACTCCCACCAACTCTTTCCCAAGGTTTTGATGTTCTAATTTGATCATGGGGCACACACACACACTTGCCTGCTTTGGTTTAATTAATAAATATTTCCTCTGACAAAGGAAGGGGGAACACACATCGAATGCGTGAATTTGATCATTGTGCTTGCCCTACTGTGACCCTCTCTTGAAATTTGTCTTGAGTCTTATCAGCCAGTCCCTTTTCTGCCTTTCCATTTGCATATCAAATATATCATTGTAGGCAGGCTGCTTACAGGCATGGCCTGCAGACAGTTACAGACCCAGTTGCCCACTGGAGCTACGGCAGAACATTTGTAAACCCACAGCGATTAGAGGAGATGAATAGAGACCAGGGGATCACTTTGTGGTCTTATTTGCTCTCTCCTCTTGAAATGGAGACCTTTGAGGTGTCCTGCCTTTATACTTTCAATGTGGTATTTATTTATAATATTTTAAATATATTTATTCTTTTCTGAAAAAATTAGAATAGCAAAATTAAATATCCAGCATTTTAATGAGGTGTGTGTGTGTGTGTGTGTGTGAGAAAGAGAGAGAGAGAGAGAGAGAGAGAGAGAGAGAGAGAGAGAGAGAGAGAGAGAGAGAGAGACTCAAGTGTCAATCTCAGGTGTTGTACATGTTGCTTTTGAAGACTAAGATTCTTGGCTTGCATGACACTGACACAACTAGACTATCTGGTACCTGAGCCCCAGGAATCCACATGTCTTCTGGTCTCCAGCTCTGGGATTGAACTCAGGTCTTTATGCTTGCACAGCAAGCACTTTACCAACTGAGCCATCTCCTCGGCCTCTAAACTACCAAATGTTTGATTACAGATAATGAGAGTATGCTGCAACTGTGTCTTCAGGGTACTGACTGACCTCAACATATCTTCCCTTGAAATGAGTCTCTCTTAGGCCAGGAACCATCTGATGGCAGCTCCTAACTCATGTCAATTCTGAGCTCCCTGACTGGCAGGATTTAGGAAGTTGGACTTACCAAGTTATGTGTGCCTCTATAATTCCATTTGCATCCTCCCTATTCAACCTGGCTGCATTCTCCACCTCACTCCTTTCCCAGAATTCTCCTGTTATCTTATACTTGGCATCCTGTGTTTGTTGGATTTCTCAGATGTAATATTCAAATCTCTAGTAGGGTGAAAAATATTTTTTAAAGATTTCAGAACCGTATTCCAAAGCTGTGTGGCCCATATGACGCTCTTATCTAAAGAGCACTTTAGAGATGTGTGGTCTCTGTCATTGGAAAGCACATTTGCCACCAAAGCCAGCCTAAGGCTGATGTCTGGCTTTTAAGAACTCTACACGCAGCCCTAGAAAAAAGAGTAAGAGGAAACTAATGCCATCATTGGATACATTAATTATGGACCTACAAGTAGCATTGTCTCCTTTAAAAAAAAAAAAAACTAAATAATACAGGGTAAAGACATATGTCTGTTCTATTCAAGGTACTAAATGGATTAGGCAGGGGCGTTGGAAAAATCACATTGTGGTCCTTTATCTTGGATGCTATTACCCAGAGAATGATTACATAATGGAGGGCCAGAGCACCCGATTTGGAGGATGAAGGCCTGTGTCTTATCTCAACTTTGCTACCAACTAACCACCTGCTAGTTTAGTAAGCTTGAGTCCACACATGGACATCCATTTCTCCATCTGTAAGATGTGACTGTTGGACCACATGCACGTGAGTTGAATGACATGCTCAGAAAACTATAGTTACAAGGATTCAGGGAATGGCTGTATTAAACACACACACACACACACACACACACACATACACACACATGCACCCTTCTTCTTGTAGCTAAGCAATAAATGTTACAATATAAGGTACTTTGCTAATGGGCCAGTGACATGCCTAACAGGGTAAGGGTGCTTGCTCATAGACTGGAAGATCTGAGTTGTAACTTTATGATCCACATGATGGAAAGAGCTTTTCCACATTGTTTTCCAGCCTGCACATGCATGGGCATGGGCACACACAGTGAATCAAATAAACAAATGAAACGAGTACAATCTTGAGATAGTTTAATGAAAACATTACCAAAAAAAAAAAAAAAAAAAAAAAAATGCCCACTGAAATGCTTGTGAAATTTTGCCAATATATTATACCAAAACTTCTATGGCTATCCATACCCTTAGGAAAAAGGTTTCTCAAGAGGATGCTATGGTTTGGATATAAAATATTCTCCCATAGGCTCATGTGTTTACACAGTCCATGCATAATGGCAATGATTTGGAAGATAGTAGAATCTTTTAGACATGGTGTTTATAGGGAGGATAAAGGACTAGGGGGTGGGTCTTGAAGGCTGCAGGCTATTTGAGTTCTCAGAGGTTTCTACCTTCCTAGTGCCATTGACAGACTAACTGCCATGTTTTCCTTGCCAAGAGAAATGTTTGGTTTGAACTCTGAGCCCAGAAAAATGCCTTTCTTTAAGTTGCTTCTGTCTGGTGTTCTAGCCTAGCAATGAGAAAACTAATATAGGCTTTTTCAACTGTAGTTGGCCCCACCCAGAGGATGGTAAGCCAGGCTCACTTGTCAGTGTCCTGACAGAACACTGAAATAACTTCTAAACTCCACTGTCTGGATTCAGGCCCATGCCTTCCCTTCTTTTTAACTTTATCGGTATAATTTAACTTCTCTGTATGCCAGTTCCTTCATCTACAAAGCTAATATAATAATGTCTACTTCAGAGGGTCATGATGAAGATTGAATGACTTAATAAAACATGTAGGTACTGAGGATGTAGCAGAGTTGGTAGGGTGCATACCTAACATACGCAGCACCCTGCACTTGGTCACTAGCAGCACATAAAGCATGGTTCCTATCGGTAACACTAACACCTCTGAAGAGAGAGGCAGAAGCTCTAGGTCACCCAAGAGTCCTGGGCTATGTAGCAACTCTGAGGCTAGCCTGGACTACATGACATCTTATCTCAAAGTAAGATGCTCAGTAGGTTGCTAAACATTCTGTAAGTTCCATGCAAATGTGGACACTGTCATAGCCAAACCTTCATCAAATACAACAGTCTGAAGGAAGAAGGAAGGGGTGAGCAAGATTGGCATTTGCTGGGCATCTAGTCAATGTCAGAAGCACTGCATACAGTATCTCAGTAAATCCCCCAATAAAATCATAATTGTGATGTGACTTATATTTTATAGATGAATATAGCAGGGATATGAGCATTAAAGAATTTGCTTAATTATTTAGATAGTAAGATTAAAAAAATAAGTGATCTCAACTTGAATATGCTTGACTTTGAAACCCAAGCTCTTTCTTCTGTATCACACAGACTTCAAGGATGAAGAAAATAAATCCCTACCATGTATTGATGAGGAAATGAGGTATATAAACCAAAACATGCCCTGGGGTCCTATAGGAAGATTCCAATTAGAAAATAACCCTCATGCTGTTACCTATCTGAATGATGTACTAATCACTAAACTTTAAAGGGAGAAAGGAGTATGAAGAGGGGGAAAGCAGGCCTGTAAATGGCTCTGCAGGTAAAGGTCCTTGATGCCAAAAATGGTACCTTATTTAATATATAGGAATTAAGTGATACAAGGATAGACCTCGTGGCTTACACCCTGACCTGCATGGGTTTGAACCCCACCTCCCCACCACCACCACTCACACACAGATACAAACAAAATAGATAGATAGATAGATGATAGATAGATAGGTAGATAGATAGATAGATAGATAGATAGATAGACAGACAGACAGACAGACAAAGAGCGAGATATGGTAGATAGATAGATAGATAGATAGATAGATAGATAGATAGATAGATAGATAGATAGATAGACAGACAGACAGAGAAATAGATATGATAGATAGGTAGGTAGGTATGTAGATGGATAGATAGATAGATAGATAGATAGATAGATAGATAGATAGATAGACAGATAGACAGACAAAGAGAGAGATATGGTAGATAGATAGATAGATAGGTAGGTAGGTAGGTAGGTAGATAGATAGATAGATAGATAGACAGACAGATAGATAAATAATAGACAGAGTAGACAGAAAGAAAGAAAGAAAGAAAGAAAGAAAGAAAGAAAGAAAGAAAGAAAGAACTGTAAAACTTGAAAAAGAGGAAAGTAAATATCTTTTAATGTTTATCTGGTCATAATTTTTGAAAGACTGCCTCATGTTTCAATTAACCTACTGACTGCACTGTGTCACTCACCAGTCACACTTAACAGAGATTTACCTCTCCTTACCTGACTCAGATATATTTTTAGAGAATCATGGTTCTGAAGGAGGCATTTAGAGGTCAAATTAATTCTTATGCCTCCAGAAAGGAAAGGATTGGATCGAAATAATTTTCAAATGATAATCCCTGTCCTATTCTACCTTTAAATATTCAGGAGGGAGAAATTTTATTATTTTTGATTTCAAAATTCAAAAATTAATGATGTACTTAAAATGCCACAATATGCGTTAGTACACAAAGAAGTTTTCGTAAAATAAAAACACATTAATCAAGTGTGTGTTTGGGGGGTGGGGAATAAGGATGAGAAGATAAATTGATTCTTCATGATAGCATATAGTACCATGCATTAAAAACTGAAAATAGGGACTAAGAACTTGGGGAGGTAATTTATTGGATATTAATCTTCCATTTTAGCAGGCAAGGCATAACTTTACTTAGATATGTCTGCTGCATCCAAAGTTTTAAAATATGAGGTCAAAAGTATATCCCTGCCACACATCCCATTTGGCTTCGTTCATCTTATCGCTCAAACTGGTTTTCACAGCAGTGTCAAAGATGATGGAGCTCAGAGAGATTTCCGTTTTGCAAGTAAAAGAAGGGCAGACAGGAGGTGCACAGCCTGTGGCGTACTCAAATGGAGCAGCCAGCTGCCTAATGCCCATCATCAGAGTCTGTCCTGAGATCACAGGGCATCTGATTGAGCAGGCAGCTTGCAAGGAAATGGAGAAACGCATGGAAGATTTCTCCGCCTTGCAATTCTCCATTTGGGCTCAGGGAGTGAGAGGAGGGATGGGATAATCTCTCTGACTTAGCTGGGGGGGAAAGAATCTCCTTCTTTAGGAATTTGCAGTGGTGAGAAATTCACATCGCAGCCCACAGAGGACTTATTTTAACTTGGTAGGAGATAAACCATCTTATCAATCTGCATAACCAAAGTGGGACCTCCAGCAGCTTGCACTTTGTGCCCACTACATCACAGCAGTGTTCTTAGAATTCATAGTCTACTTTTCTTCACTTTGTGTGTAGGATGAGTGAAAACACAAGGCAGAACATACTGTCTACCTAAAACATGAACATGTACTGGGAAACATCGAACTTGGAATGTTATTTCTCCATTATCAGCAAGTCAGTTCATGTTGAGGCCTTTCCCTTCCTGACAAAGAGAAGCAAATGATTGTTACTGGAAGGGTAACAAAGCTAATTTGCCAGAATGCAAGATAGATAGATGATGGATAGATAGATAGATAGATAGATAGATAGATAGATAGATAGATAGATGATAGATAGATACATCAGACAGACAGACACATAGATGATGTATAGATGGCAGGTGATAGATAGATAGATAGATAGATAGATAGATAGATAGATAGATAGCTGATAGATATTAGCAGTAGTAAAAAAAATATCAAAGTTACTGAATTTTTGTCATGCAAGTTACCAAAGACTCCTTGGCATTTCTCGCCCCTCCACCTAAGACTGTAACTAAAGGCAAGAAGAAAATTAGGTCATGCTTGCTGGGGGAACGGTTTCTTAGAAGAACATTCTGTGGTGTTTTTCTTTTCTAAGGCCCATGGGATCATTCCGTAAGTAGAATTTCAAATGGAAAATTGAATGAAGTGAAAGGAGCAGGACACCTGCCTGAGTCCTCCTAGTGCTTACTAACCATTTCTAGATCTTATCCTCACTGTGAAAAACGGCCATGCCCATCCTTGTGGGAAAACACTCCCGTCTGCTTAAGCAGAATTAGTTCATGGTTACAAACTGCCAGACAGTCTCCTAGTAACCCTGAGGAGGTAGATGAGTGAGATTACATATTTCTTAGGCTGTATGCAAAATAATAGTAATAATATTGTGTGCTATTTCTTTTCATAGCCTTAGGCTCCAAAATAGCTTTTGTGTTCCTCAGACCATGAGCTTTGTATTCCTAAGCAAAAACCCTTGTACCTGATGGGAATTTCCAGCTCATGTATTCAAACTGCCTATCTTAAGAATAGTTTATATTTCAATACTATCTATTGGTGTATATGAAGGCCCAGCTTTGGAGAGATTTCTGTTCATGGATGGACACCTTCCAAGTCGCACACACCTTCTTCCTTCAAAATTTCTCCTTAGTTCCCATGTTTCCTAAATCTCTTTGCAATAGAGATGTCTCTAGAAAATTACCTTCAACATGTAACTACTGCAGTGCCTAGAGGGCCAGGCACATTAGCAAACTATTGAACTTTAACTCCAATCCATTTGTCAGATTAACAAAACAGAGCCTTGGATAACAGAGACACAAGGCAGGGAAATGCAACAGGGCAGGGGCCTAACTATTCTGTCCTCTGGCAAAGGCAATAGAGAACTAAAAGCATCATCACTGATACAGGCAATTACCTGCCCCAAACTAAAGTCAAGCTTAAATCATGGGAACCACATGGCCAAATCTGAGACCGTGGGGACCACATGGCTGTCAGCTCCAGTTCCAGGGTGTGAGTTAGCCTTGGCTGGGTGTGAACTCTTGATCTGTGTCCAAAGACCCCAGCATGGCAGATGGGAACAGTGGCTCTGTGGTGGAAACCCAGAGCTCCAACACTGAAGATATCTTTTCCCATCTTTACTATCTTCCTTTACAAAATGGGAGTTACAAAAGTATCATTTCCTGTGGCACACACCTGTAATCCCAGCACTCAGGAGGCAGAGGTAGGCAGACCTCTGTGAGTTCGAGGCCAGCCTGGTCTACAAAGCAAGTCCAGGACAGCCAAGGCTACACAGAGAGATCCTGTCTTGAAAAAACTAAAAATAAAACAAAGAAAAAAGCCCCACAAAACGAAACAACAACAACAAAAATTCCTACAGAAGTTGAGAGAATGAAGTAGATTAACTTGTGTGCACACCTGAGTGTGGCTCAGGGCAAATACAAGCTACTGCCTCTTCTCAATAACCACAGTGGCATTTTTTAAGCACACACATGTACGCGCATGTACGCACATGCACACACAAGCACACACACAGATATGCACCTACACACACATATGCATGAATGCCACACACACATACATACCTCACACAGCACACACACACACATATGCATGAATGCCACACACACATACATACCTCACACAGCACACACACACACATATGCATGAATGCCACACACACATACATACCTCACACAGCACACACACACACACACACACCATACATATGTACCACACATACACCATACACACACAGCCCATAAACACATACCACATACACGAACACATCACACAAACACGCTCACAGAGAATCTTCTTCTCCCCCCCCCCACACACATGAACATACCCACAGAATATAAAATGAAAGTAAATTTCTCCATCAAGGAAATTACGGGTGATTTTTTTCAAATATTTTCCCTTATACATTTTCTAAATGCCCTACAATAAATAGTTAGTTTTAACAAAACAATTTATAAAATACTAATTAATGTGTTATATAAAAGAATGATACTTTGTATTTTATTTATGACAAAAAAATAGAAGCAGAAAACATGCTCACTAATAGGCATTAGTACAGTATGGCTTTAATCATATACTATAATTATGTACTGAAATTAAAAACTATGTGCTGCAAAGAGTTTATTAGAATAAAATATTCATAGTGCTGCATATAAAAATTAAATAACTGCTGAACAAAAGTTAATTTTTTTTACTAAAAACAAATATTTTTGTATGGCTATAAGTAGTATATGGGTATATTCTAAAAAATACTATCAATAATTATTCCTACTGATAGATTGCAGTTATTATTAATTACTGTGTAGTTTTGTGATTCTTTTTAGTTCTTTAATAATAGACATTTGTAGATATTTTAATAATTTATTTACTTTTTTTATATGGGTATTAGTGTTTTGCCTGTATGTATGCCTGTGGAATTATCTTGGAATTACAAGCAGTTGGTAACTGCCATGTGGGTGCTAGGAATTGAACCCAGGTCCTCTGGAAGAACAGTCAGTTCTCTTAACCACTGATCTGTCTCTCCAGCTTCTTGTAGATTTTTTTAATGGAAGAAAATACTAAGTATTATTAAAAACTAAAATTAATCACAATGTTGTTGATTAATTAAAAAAAAAAGATAGGTCAAGGTTCTGGCAAAGACAAATGTAGAAATAAAAGGTGGCTGGCCTCAACACTCTTGTGTTTAAAGGTTAACTGTCTTGGTAAGTTAGAGGAGCAGAGTAAGATCCCTTACCTTCGCTTGGAATTCCCGTCATCCTCTGAGTCCACATCTAAAAATATGAGTGAAGTGAGATCAAAACGTGCCAAATTTTCAGGATTATAGCAGCTTTTAAAATACATTTTCATTTATTCTTTGAGACTCTCATACATGTACACAATGTATTTTGATCATATTTATCCCACACCTGCCCTTCCAACTCCACCCAGTCACCCTCACCATATTCCTCTCCCAACTTCATCTTTTCTCTCTTTATTTTTATTGTTTATTACTATTATTGTTGTTGTTGTTGTTGTTGTTACTACCCATTGAGTCTAGTTAGTTCTGTCTATATATGTGTTCTGGTGTAGGGCAAGCCATTGGAGCATGGGCAACCAACCAGGGCCATGTTCCTGGAAAAAACTAGCTCTCCCTCCAATAACAGCCATTGACTGCATAGCTCCTCAGCTGGGAGGAGAGCTCTGTGAGCCCCTCTTCTAACCCACTGAAACTCTGACTGTCTTCATTTTGTGTAGGTCTTATGTATGAAACCATAGTCACTGTGAGTTGATGGGGGCAATGGCGCTATATGTCCAGAGTATTCCATTTTGTAGCAGTCTCCCCAACACTCAGCACCTAAAATTCTTCCTATCTTCCTTTGTGTTCTAAGGGAAATTTTAGAGTACATTTTTAGAGATTTATCTTATTATTTGAATCACGTGTACAAGTATATATCTGTGTGTGAGTTTGTGTACATGCATACTGGTACCCACGGAAGGCAGAAGCCTGAGACATCCCCAGAACTGGAGATGCAGGAGCTATGAGATGCCTGACGTAGGTCCTGGGAACCAAACTCTAGTCTTCTGCGAGAACAGTGCATACTCCTAACCACTGAGCCACCTCTCCAGACTCCTGAAAGGAGCAATCTTTGTATAGTGTCCATTTACAAAAAAAAAATAAATAAATAAAATAAAAAAAAAATCTCACCCCTTCAGCACCATGCAATAAATACTAAAAATGGCATTCTCAAAATTCAAAGATGGAAAGGGCTTGACCTGATTTCCATCTTGTTTCCCAATGCTTTTGTTAAAGGCTTATTTCCCACGGTAGTTCTGGAAGCTAGTGGAGCATTTAAGAGACAGGAACTTCTGCCATAATGTGCCAGCCCAGACCCCCAAACAATGGATCCAACCAACCACAGACTGACACCTCTAAAACTGAGAGCCAACACAAATCGTTTACTTTGTAAACTGGTCATCTTTGGAATTTTTGTGCAGAAATTGAAAAACTAACCAACACGAGAGCTGAATTAAGTTCCTGGGACTTTTCCAAGTAAACAATGGATTTGCTATTTAACAAATTCAGCAAGTTCCAACATCAAGTCACTCTTTATCTCAAGACCAACTAAACACATGAGAATGTGCATGTATGCTCGTGTGTGTGTGTGTGTGTGTGTGTGTGTGGCAGGTGCACATGCATGCCCACAGATGCACATATATTCCTCAAAAGACAACAGAATAGGAAATTATGGCACTAAGGAGAGAGCTTGTTTTGAGTGTCTTGTTCCTCACGGATCACGTTGACCAATATG